>NC_140184.1:2516131-2719494 GCF_963971535.1 Notolepis coatsorum | reverse complement strand
GAGAGAGAGAGCGAGAGAGAGAGAGAGGGAGAGGGAGAGGGAGAGAGAGGGAGAGAGAGAGAGGTAGAGAGGTAGAGAGAGAGAGAGGTAGAGAGAGAGAGCGAGAGCGGAGAGAGAGAGAGAGAGAGAGAGAGAGAGAGAGAGAGGTAACACTAACACGCCATGAAACAGAAGTTCACAGAGTTCTCTCAGGTGGTGCCAGTGGCTCCCTGACAGCAGGTGGTGCTGTGGTTGATTTAAGAGATGGGGAACGAGGGGTTAAGTGTTTCAAAGACTTTTCCAGCTCTGCTTGGACTCAGCAGTGGTTCCTGATCTCTGGAAGAATTCTATCATCACTCCAATTCCAAAGATCAGCAGACGCCAAATCCTCAACGACCTGCGGCCTACAGCCCTAACATCACTAGTAATGAAAAGTCTGGAGAAAATTGTGAAATCTGAAATTGTTGATGCAACCAGATCAGCTCTTGACCCCATGCAATTTGCATATAGACCCGAGAGAGGTGTTGATGATGCCAAGTTATTTATTTTGAACTCTGTACATGAGCACTTAGAAAAAAAGAACACATATGCAAGATTACTCTTTGTTGACTTTTCGTCAGCCTTCAATACAATGCAGCCTCACATACTTGTAGAAAAACGTATAAATTACTTTAACCTCGATCACCAACACATCAGATGGATTATCAGTTTTCTTACCAATAGAACTCAGACAGTAAGTATAAATGGAAAAAGTTCCAAATCAATTATAATTTCCACTGGCTCACTGCAGGGCTGTGTTCTTTCTTCACTTCTTTTTGTTTTATACACAAACGATTGTCTTAGCAAATATACAAATCACCATATTGTAAAATTTGCTGACGACAGTGTTATCCTATCTCTTCTCAGTCAGTCAGATAAATCACACGGACCCATAATGCAAGACTTTGTAGACTGGTGTGATGGCTGTTTTCTGGATCTAAACGTATCCAAAACCAAAGAAATTATTATCTCACCAAAACACATAGAAGTCACCCCAACAACCATCCACGGAGCTGAGGTGGAAATTGTCCAGAACTACAAATACTTAGGAACTGTGTTTGATGACAAACTTAAATTGAGTGACAACACAGATGTTATCATAAAAAAGGCTCATCAGCATCTGTACTGTCTTCGAAAAACTAAACTCCTTTGGAGTCGACCAGAGAATTCGGACAATGTTTTATTCTTCCTTTATTGAGAGTATTTTAACATTTTCATTTGTATGCTGGTTCACATCCCTCTGTCAAAGAGACAAGAACAAACTGCAAGGTGTTGTCAACCTTAGCTCCAAAATGATCGGCAGAACACAAAGATCACTAATGCAGTTTAACAGCTCAAGTGCTCAAGAAAGCACATAAGATAATTGATGACTCCACACATGTCCTTCATGTGTTTTTTGACCTGCTGCCCTCAGGAAAGCGCTTTAGACAGCCTGCCTGCAAAACAAACCGAAGGAAATGTGGGTTTGTTCCAGAGGCCATTCGACTGGTGAATGGCCACAGTACAAGGAAAGGTCCGTTTACAAACGTGCACCCTTTGACCCCTTGATTTTAATATTTTTGACGAAAGTGCACTTTTTATACCGACCGAATATATTTATTTATTTATTTATCTATTGGACTGACAGATCAACAATGTAGGGATCCCGTTCTGGCAGTGTCATGTCTTTTATGCTTTGAAGTGTCATGTATGTCTCTTGTCCCTGTTTTGTCCTGTTCTGTCTTGAATGTATAGAAATGCAGCTGTTTGTCATATCATGCCTTAAATTGCCCCTTGCGGGACTAATAACGTTTTTTGAATTGAATTGAATGAAGTGATCTCCGCTCTCCTCTCCTCCTCACCCAGGTGGAGGTCTTCAGACGACCTGCGCTCACAGAGCTGCTGGATGAATTAGGGGAGATCGCCGAGACCCTGGAGCTGCCCCCCCCACTCCGAGGTCAGATCTGAAGCCCTGCCCCCTCACCCCCCCAGGCCCGACGTGAAGCCCTGCCCTGGGTGTCATGTGCACCTTTTTGATATTCAGATCTCTATTAGGGACCAGCAGAGTTTTTACAAGTACATTTATTTCATATCTCGATCTGACAATATAGAGTTATCAGTATATTGGTCTTTCAACAAGTGTTTCTATATTGAAGAAAGAAACACGGAGTTGCTACACTGGGTCAAGAACAGTAGTGGTGGTGTTGGTTGTTAACCTCCTGTATTGTCGCAGTGAAAGGGTTAACCCTTTGGTAGAAGGGTTAAAGCTGCACTGTGCCATTTCAGAAGAGGGGGAGGGGTTTGTTTGCGGAGCCTGCAAAATACATTTGACTGTAATTCTAAGAATGATTCCATCTTAACCCTTTCACTACCACACTACCAAAGGGTTAACCCTTTCACTGCGACAATACACGACAAATGGTTAACCCTTTCACAACCACACTACAGAAGGTTAACACTACACTAGTGTGGTAGTGAAAGGTTTAACCTTCTGTAGTGTGGTAGTGAAAGGGTTAAGTTATCATAAAATCAAACAAAATAATTTGCAGGCACTGTGAACAAAACGTAAGCCTAGGATATGTTTGTCAACTAAATTGCGGGCCATTGCCTTTGTAAACGACAGCAATGAAATGTCTTTATTTTCCGGTAGCTCTCTAGCTTCAAACAGTGTTCCAGGATCCAGTTATCCTCTGACGACAGTTTGTTTATTCAGTTGTGAAGATATATATTATTATTAACTTCTCGGACTCTCACAAAACGACATGGTGCGCCTTTACTTCTTCATGTAATATATTTTCCTCTTTTTGCTCAGTTTTCTGTTGTTGTTGTCGTTGTTGTTGTTGTTGACTCAATACACCAGCTCTATGATTGAACTGGCCCGTATTCTTGCCAGTATTTTACAAGTTAACCGTATCTTACCATGACTTTCCAACATGGCAAGTTATCACAGTTTATTACACCGTGCAACACTTTGATCGCCATGGGTTAAATTCATAATTTACCATCCCTCACCATCTCTATTTGTCTATGGAGAAGTTCCCCTTCTTTGCAGGGCTATAACTTTTTAAATTCTATTGCTAAATTGCCATTATTATGGCCCATTCAATGTCCTATATGTATTGTTCAGGATGTAGCAACGTTAAACTTTTTCATTCACATATTCATACTAAAATATGGTCTAAAGTATAAGTATGTTTTTATCGTTTTCTGCAGCTTTCTTCAGAACGTGATTTATAGCCCTAAATGCATTATATTGATGATCAAATACAGTTTGGTAGGAATCTGTGCGAGATAAAAAATGTCAACTGGATGTGCTTCTAGGAGTTACTACATATCATCTGATGATGACCGGATGGGCGGGGGATCGTTTATAATTCCGTGGGCAGCGTTAGATGATTCATCCAGAGTGGGTCATATGTTCATCATAGCAGTTTATATGGAACACGTTAGAATATAACGCTGAATCTTACCATGGCTTCCTCGCGCCGCTGGCAGATGAGCGTGGAACAGAATTATTTCTATTATGGGATGGAGAAATGCCCGATCCATTTCCAGGTTGTATAATAGTATATACGTCCAAATCATGTTGTTTTTTCGAGTTATTTGCACCGATCGATGTTCACTGTGTCAAGACGGAGTCTCTGTAACGATAGCGAGTGCCCGGACCACATATGGATGAGCACTACCGGTTCAAAGGGTCATTTCCGGTTGGCGATCTGCCGATCGGCCACCAGATGGCGCTCTTGAACCGCTAGAGAGTTGAGTGGAGCTTTGCAGTGTGTCTCAGGGCTCCGGAGGGGAAATATGATTTCGATCACAGATTTTTGAATTATTGACATCAAAGACGAGTTACGGCGTCTTCGGCAGAATGAGCATGGCTAGGAATGACGTCTAAACACGTCATCGGCGATCATAGTGTTAATGGGACACGCCAACATTTTGGGAAACTATCTTACCGTCTTCTCCTGAGAGAGACCAGAAGATAGATACGAGTTTCCTCTCTGTGCGTTCAGTAGAAAGCTATCTGGCTGCATGTTAGCCTAGCTTAGCACAATGAATGGAAGCGGACATGACCGGTTAGCCTAGGCATTGTCCAACTAACACCTCTACCAAAGGCTAACCGGTCATGTCCGCTTCCATTCATTGTGCTAAGAGGAGGACTGGTATCTATCTTCTTGCCTCTCTCTGGAGAAGACGGTAAGCAAATTTGTCTAAAGGCTTGAAGATATGGTTTCCTAGATATAAATATACGGTTTCCTAGATAGTGTATGTTGAGATAAACGATCCATTTGCTGAAAATGGGGATATATATTTTCTTTTAATTCAATTTGACAGAAATTAACTTGGACATTTGAATTGCCGTCAACTCGATGTTACCTTTCACTCTAAAACCGAAGACTTTGGTTTTTAAATACTGGCATCTCAGTCTTTACCCCCCCCCCATGCTTTGTTTTATTCTGACAGTTTGTTGATAAATGCTGTGAATAATCTTCTCCCTTTGTCAGTGCATTTGTATCAAAACAAAAAAATGGAATTCAAGATTAAAGTTATATTTAATGTATGAAAATGGCATTTCACAGATGGCTTCCATCCATGATATATAGGCTATGTGTCTCCACTACATACATTTTTGTGATACAGTAAGTTGTTGTTATTTTCTGTCTGTTCGTTGATTTCAAAGTTGGTATCCAACCAGCGATAACTGTTGGGTTTAACTGCTTTCATGTCTGGTTACCTGGCAACAGCCTTTGAAGCCTGCGGTCTTTTAGCATATTTAGCATGGAAAGGAAACCAGGATATTACCCACTGTGTATACATGCAAGGGCGTCATTTTGTTTTCAAAGGTGGGGGGGACACATTTGGGGCGTGGTCCGGTGAACATTTTGAACATTTAGAATTTTAAATGCATCAATCTGCACTTTGAGGGTCAAGTAGACAACATACTGTATGTATAAAACAATACAGTACGGCTCAATACACACAATTGTTAAGGGGATGCAGACCAGAGAAAGACGTTCGTCTTGTTTACATCAGGGTCCCCCATTTTCAATTTATAATGACATTTATGACATACACAACATACAGATATAAAAATCTAATCTAATCATCTAATCTAATCTAATCATGACATTTATGACATACACAACATACAGATATAAAAATCTAATCTAATCATCTAATCTAATCATGACATTTATGACAGTACTGTTTTGGGAAAGTTATGTGAACACAGAAGAGCAGAGCTCGTGATAACGGCTGCAGTGGCTACTTTTGAGTTTTATATTGTTAAGATATTGTGTGAGCAAAAAATAAAAGAACAATACAGTATAGTTATTCATTTACTCATACAGTATGTACAGTACAAGCCTGTTTGTAGAACTGCCCTGTGTTGTTGACTAAGCTAAACCCTATGAAGTCTAATGGGAACATGAGAGGATGCTCAGTATTGCACTACTGAGTTATGTGCTGCTATGTTTCAATATTATAATAATAATATTATAATAATAATAGAATTATAATAATTTGTATTTGTATATCACAGTCCAGTCGCAATACTCCAATTCAGCCACTGGGTGGGGGTGGCGCTGTGAGCGATAGAGACCGTTCTCCTATGAGGTCTGCAGCTGGTGCTCGTGGGCACGACCTAATGACTGACAGGTGGGCGTGTCCGGTATGTTTGGCACTGTGACGTACGTGGGTTGGTCATTATCATTATTACTGTATTTGGAAGACCATGTGAACATCAGATTAGTATTATGAGTATGGGTTATGTTATTCTTGGTTGTGTGATGTGTCATCTTCTAATCCTGTTTCTTTTCTCTTTTCCCAGATACCACTCATCCTCCTGATTGAGCTGATTGCACCTGCTTGATTACACCTGTGGGCAGTCAGTTGGATGAGTGGATATAACCTGGAAGATGGCACACACACGGGGGCGCCTCATTGGAAGTCACTGCCACGTCTCAGAGTGGAGTGAGGAGGCTGCCTTCTCTCTTAGCTGTCGCGTTGGAAGCGATATAGTGGTGGCTCGGTACTAGTGACCACTGGGTGTGGATCGATCCCAAATGGTGGTGGTGTTCTATGAAGGACACACAGTTCACTTGGTTATTGTTTGTTTGTCTGTATGTGTACCGTGTTTGTTCTCCCCTTACCTTTTTCCCTTTGTGTGATCTGGGTTGAAATCCCCACTGATAACATCCCCTTTTCAGTACAGACAGTAATAATAACAGTCCACACAATATCACGATCCATGCCATAGCCTATGTTCTATTAGGACATGATCTGTGACGACAAATGTTCTAGAATGTTTGATTAAGATATCATACTCTGACAGCATGCCTATGAGCAACAAAAACGCGAACTTGAATCCCATCATATACATAGTCTGTCCACTATAGTGTCATTGCAATGCGTTTTCTATTCTTTCTTATACAGTAAAAAGGGGGAAGAACACTATATATTCATATGACTTGTATTCTGCTTACAGCTTCGAAGTTCCACTTGTTTCGTTTAACGTAAAGCCTTTTAAATATAATCAAAACGTTCCCGTGTTTCTGCGGTCTGCGCAGAATAATAACGAGTTGAGCTTTATGATTTATGATGAATTGAAAATGGGGGACCCTGATGTAAACAAGACGAAAGTTGGTCTGCATCCCCAATTAACAAATGTACTGAGCTGTACTGTACTGTACCCATTCTGCAATCTGTTAATAAACTTTTCAATCAATCAAGCTACGCGGAGCGCAGTCAGTCAGTAGCCTACACCCCGTATATTCCGATAACGCTATATAAACCATGCTGCATTCATTCTGAGAGAAAGATCTATTATTCCAAATGCTATTTATAGGGTTTTGACCATAATTACACTACTGTTGCTATTTTACAATGAACTATAATGAACTACGGTTCGTACGGAACGTGCCAGTGTTATTATGCACAGAAGCTCATTTCCTTGTTGTAATAATATATTCTACCACTGGGCGCTAGGTACGCCAGGTCTGACCTGTGCGTAGATGTAAGCACGAAGTCAAGTTCAAGTTCAAATTGATGAATCCCACTCTTTGCTTAGAAATGATCGTACGCACGGGTTACGCACAGATCTGTGCGTAGAACACGTTGATGCATGAGGGCCCAGGTGATTACAGGTGCAGAGGAGGTGGTGCTGCCCCACAGGTTTTTAAGACGTGTTTTGTGTGGCCAACCATCCTGGTGTCTGGGAGCACAACGCTGGCTGGCAATTGGGAGCTGGAGGCTGGACCAACACGCCGTGTAGGGCAGCCACTGTTTTTCCTCTTTTTAACTTTTAACTAAAGTGATTTCCTTTTTAGAGTTTTAATTAGTTTCCATTTTCACCTCTGTGCCGTCTGACCGCTTTATTTTATTGTGTATTTTATCCAGCAGTGCAGTGATGCTTCCTATTTACTAGACGTGCCGTGTGTGTGCTCTGTTGAGGTGCAGTGCTGCGTTTGTGTGCAATATTCTTTTTAATTACTAGTAATGGTGGTCTAGATTGGTCCAGTTGGGTATGATCCCTTTTTAGTAGGGGTGTAGCGGTACACAGAAGCCACGGTTCGGTACGTACCTCGGTATTGGGGTCACGGTTCGGTACGAGTTCGGTACAACAGAAAAGAAATATTTATAATAATTATTATTAATATAATTTTTTTGTAATTTTTTTTTCTTTTTAATTTTTAAAATGTATATTATATTTATGATTATTATTATTAAATAGAATACTTTTCTATAGGCTTGCCATGGTAATTAGTGATACTGGTGTCATTCTGTGTTCAGGCATCCACTTGCTTACTGCCCCTTTAAACTTATCCTTGCTAAGTTTCAGTTTCACTTCCAGAGAGAATTTTACTTCACGACCAGACTGAACTAGAGAACAGATGACATATTACAACAATGGCAGAGGATTATTTGGATTTAAACACAGTGGAGCTCAGATGATCTGTCCTGTAGGTTTCTTCTTTTTATTTGATTGTGACATTTGAAGACATTTATGACATACAGATATACAAATATACAGTACTGTTTCAGAGAAAGAGATCCTAAAAAAATATATACATTCTAGGGGGAAGCAACTGTACATTGGAGGGTTTGACATTTACCGGGGCCAGTTTCTAATTGCCACCACCCGTAGGTGCTCTTTGAGAGTGGTTTTGAAGGAGGGTAGGGATTCACATTATTTTACGGCTGTGGGTAGGGTGTTCCACATGAGAGAGAGAGAGAGAGAGAGAGAGAGAGAGGGGGAACGAGAGAGGGGGGGAGGAACGAGAGAGAGAGAGAGGTAAAGAGAGGGAGAGAGAGGGAGGAGGGAGAGAGAGGGAGAAGACAGAGAGGTAAAGAGAGGGAGGATGGAGAGAGAGAGAGGTAGAGAGAGAGAGAGAGAGGGTCTCACTGCTTGCTGCCCTGGATTCTGACTGAGACCCCGACCTGCTGGGAGCATCTTCTCTGCTCAACACCTTGAAAGACATGCGATTGTGTTGTTGTTGTTGTTGTTGTTGTTGTTGTTGTTGTTGTGAGATCAGACAGGACCTACAATAATGGTGACCACTGCTCTATATATACTATAGTAGTAGATAAGTGGAGGGACCCATGTTACTGACCACACACTCTCTCCCGCTGTGGCCCCCTGCCGGGGAGCACCTGGGCTGGGCGTCCTGCCTCCTCTGGCCCCCTGCCGGGGAGCACCTGGGCTGGGCGTCCTGCCTCCTCTGGCCCCCTGCCGGGGAGCACCTGGGCTGGGCGTCCTGCCTCCTCTGGCCCCCTGCCGGGGAGCACCTGGGCTGGGCGTCCTGCCTCCTCTGGCCCCCTGCCGGGGAGCACCTGGGCTGGGCGTCCTGCCTCCTCTGGCCCCCTGCCGGGGAGCACCTGGGCTGGGCGTCCTGCCTCCTCTGGCCCCCTGCCGGGGAGCACCTGGGCTGGGCGTCCTGCCTCCTCTGGATGACGTGGAAGGGCCCGGCTCAGTACTCTGCCAGCGCCACCCGTATGATGATCAGATCTACTGGTTAACGGTGTGTGAGAGGCTGTTCTACGACTCGATTTGGGCCTAGAACCTCCATCTCAGACTGATCCAGACCCCGAACTGAGAGACGGAGGCGTTTAAGGGCTTTTTCTGTGGGCCTATAAGCTCAAGGCCAAACCTTTTACCCTGAAAATATCTTTCAACCCGAGCAATTAAAAGGTCCTGTAAGGTGTTTTTTTTGTTAAAATAAGTGTTAAGTAGCTCTACGTTCCAACAGCCATCACTGCTATAGAGTGTCTGGTCAGTAACATGGGTCTCCCAGTCCCTCAGCTCTGCAGTAAACAGTCATCACTGATATAGAGTGTCTGGTCAGTAACATGGGTCTCCCAGTCCCTCAGCTCTGCAGTAAACAGTCATCACTGCTATAGAGTGTCTGGTCAGTAACATGGGTCTCCCGGTCCCTCAGCTCTGCAGTAAACAGTCATCACTGCTATAGAGTGTCTGGTCAGTAACATGGGTCTCCCAGTCCCTCAGCTCTGCAGTAAACAGTCATCACTGATATAGAGTGTCTGGTCAGTAACATGGGTCTCCCAGTCCCTCAGCTCTGCAGTAAACAGTCATCACTGCTATAGAGTGTCTGGTCAGTAACATGGGTCTCCCAGTCCCTCAGCTCTGCAGTAAACAGTCATCACTGCTATAGAGTGTCTGGTCAGTAACATGGGTCTCCCAGGCCCTCAGCTCTGCAGTAAACAGAAAATACATTTTCTGGTATCCTGTTCCCACTTTATCCAATCAGGAGAGAGAACCCTAGATAATGTTAATGAGTCAGATTTTCTTACTGCACTGGTAGATTATTTCACTTGTTTCTAGGACACATTTGCTTAAAAATAGTTTTTATATCTTATCTTTTTGCAGTGTGGAGTTCTCTCTCCTGATTAGATCAAGTGGGAACGGGATACCAGACAATGTATATAAAGACAGGCAGTCAAATTTGATTTGAATATAAAAATATGAGGAAAGTAAATAGTGTAAACAATATAACAGGTCCACAAGATCTCCCCAGAGAGGGGACTGTACTGTGCCGTTTAGGTGCAGATCTACCCAGAGAGGGGACTGTACTGTGCCGTTTAGGTGCAGATCTCCCCAGAGAGGGGACTGTACTGTGCCGTTTAGGTGCAGATCTCCCCAGAGAGGGGACTGTACTGTGCCGTTTAGGTGCAGATCTACCCAGAGAGGGGACTGTACTGTGCCGTTTAGGTGCAGATCTCCCCAGAGAGGAGACTGCACTGTGCTGTTTAGGTCCAGATCTCCCCAGAGAGGGGACTGTACTGTGCCGTTTAGGTGCAGATCTCCCCAGAGAGGGGACTGTACTGTGCCGTTTAGGTGCAGATCTCCCCAGAGAGGGGACTGTACTGTGCCATTTAGGTGCAGATCTCCCCAGAGAGGGGACTGCACTGTGCCGTTTAGGTGCAGATCTCCCCAGAGAGGGGACTGCACTGTGCCGTTTAGGTGCAGCTCCTTCAGTCAGTCCTGTTTTGCAGTCAGAGCCACTCAGTTCTGGAACATCCTACCAACTGAAATAAGATACTGTGCTACCTACCACACCTTTACAAAACAACTCAAGACCTGGCTATTAACAAATCAAACATGTGCCCACTTTTAATCAGTTCCTTGTGTATTTTGTTATTGCTTTTACTATTATTATGTTGGATTGTGTTGTACTTTAAATGCTTCTGTTTTAGGTGTATGGTAACATCTTGCCAAAAGGACTACAGTTGCGAATTAAGACAGCTGGCTAAAACTGGCACATTTACAGTACTGTTGATTAATGTGTACTGTCCTTTTTAAATAAACTGAAACTGAATTAACAGTGTAAACAAGGTGCAGATGAGGGTCTATATACACCATCAGTTTTATTAAACATTACAGTAAATATAGGCAACAAATCATTAGAATCTTAATATATACTATGAGTAAGAGTAAAAGTACACAGTATACACTAGGTGCAGTATACACAAGGTACCCTGACTGGCATGCTATACGTCATACGTTGTCCGTGCAGGTTTAGGTGGTTAAGAGTCACACACACTTAGTGGGCAGACATCCCTAGTAGTTGAGCTGTGATGGACCTGTAAGCGCCTGGCAGAGGGCAGCAGGTCAAACAGGTGATGTGCTGGGTGGTGAGAGGAGGTCAGAGGGCATCGTGTCACATGGTAGCCTCTCCCTGCTAGCTGGCACACCTCCACCATGCCGTATCCACGAGATGCCCTGCCTTGTGCAGAGCAGACAGGTTTCAGATCACGTGCAGGCAGCATAAAACGCCTTAGACACCATTATTCTGTACTAGAGATAAGTAATAGAGATAAGGCTTGTAATACCGTACTTTACACAGAGAAATTCGACCACCACATTTTTCAGGTGTAATGCCGGTGGATATGGTGCAATATTGCCCTAAATTATTCTCTCATAATTGAACTACGCAGTTACATCATTAGGCCACAAGATGGCCCCGTTGTATGACTGAAGTAAGGGTTCAGTTTTATCAGCATTTTGCTGTCTTTTATGGATCAACAATCATTTTAACATTCTCTTTAGTCTGTGTTACAACCCCAGTAAGTCAATGGGGAAGGGGTAACTAGCATAAAAGATGATTGTGTAAACGGGAACCGGTACTAAATTAGAAAAAAACTGAGTATTGATAAGCTCCGACATTATCGGTACTGCTATCGGTAGTCTTGGAGCAGATTAGCTACGGAGCTAACAGAGTATGAATTGAAAATGGGGGACCCTGATGTAAACAAGACAAAAGTCTTTCTCTGGTCTGCATCCCCTTAACAATTGTGTGTATTGAGCCGTACTGTATTGTTCTGCAATCTGTTAATAAAGTTCTCATTCATTCACCATCCATCTGAGACGCAACGGAGCGGATTAGCTACGGAGCTAACAGAGTGTACCATCCATCTGCGACGCAACGGTTGCAGCAACATTTGAAACGGACTAACGTTAACGTTATGTCAAGTTCATACTACACTACACGTATGAACTCGACATAACGTTAACGATACTCCGTTTCCATTAAGTGTTTAATTAGCAGCAATCAGTTGTTAAAAATTTAACATTAAACCGGAAATGGAAACGCGAGGACAGGAAGCCGTCATGAAATCGTTGTAGTCATATTGTAGTCTTTTAGTCTTATTACCTAAAAGATTTTAACAAAATAAAAAGCTGCAGCACTATTGGATAACTGAGTCATGTTTGCTATGTATTTCTTTCTTTAGGGGAGTAGGACATTTGTTTCAGTTTTAGCATGATGTTTTATAGATGGCTAGGTTAAACACAGGTTTTTGTTTTTAAGAGGGTGATTTTATTGACGTTTATTTCAAATATGCAACACAACAAACAACATTTTTTTAATAATAATGATCTAAAAGAACCGATAAGAGTATCGATAAAGTACCGAACCGTTAAGCAGTATCGATAAGAGTAGTAGTATCGATAAAATCCTAATGATACCCATCCCTAAGTAAAACAAAACTAACTCGGTAGGGAATATACTTTAACTGTACAATAATGCAAATGTCAAACCAAACATGCCCAAAACATACAAAGGGTGGCATCACTCCTGACTAGGGATGTCCGATATTATAGAAAAAACGTAAGATTGCCCTTATTTGCAGCAATGTCAGGTATAACAAGACATATTTAAAATAAATGTTTAAATGATGATCTTCATACACAGGCGTAGATATTGTTTCTTTCTGCGTCATGCCCTGCTCTACCTAGGAGCCACCCCTCTAAACCACATGCAGTATTTCATGAGTCCTATTGCTAAGCTTACAGATGTCAAAGAATAATTGGGAGGGACGCAATCTTTCAAAACTTAAAAATGCATTGTTTTGCATCTATATTTAGCACATATTTGATAGAATCTCTATCAAAAATAATCAAGCACCCCTTGGGCCCTATGCGTGTCTGGTTACAGGCAGCCATGTTGGAAGAGAGGAGTAGAGAGCAAGGCCTCTATTCAAACCAGAAGTCCTTCCGATGCAGATCACATTAGTTGGATTGCTGTCCAGGATGAATGTGTTGTGAAGTATGTTGAGTTTCTAGGTTCCTCTATGAATGCGCTGGTGTGTCTTTAAGTTGCCATATCTACTGAAGCTCTTCTCACACTGGTCACAGTGGTAGGGCTTGTCTCCTGTATGAATGCGCTGGTGTTTCTTTAAGTTGCCAGACCCACTGAAGCTCTTCTCACACTGGTCACAGTGGTAGGGCTTGCCTCCTGTATGAATGCGCTGGTGTATCTTTAAGTTGCCATACTGACTGAAGCTCTTCTCACACTGGTCACAGAGGTAGGGCTTCTCTCCTGTATGAATGCGCTGGTGTATCTTTAAGTGTCCAGCTTGACTGAAGCGCGCTCCACATTGGTCACAGTAGTACGGCTTCTCTCCTGTATGAATGCGCTGGTGTGTCTTTAATTCTCCAGAGCTACTGAAGCTCTTCTCACATTGGTCACAGAGGTAGGGCTTCTCTCCTGTATGAATGCGCTGGTGTATCTTTAAGTGTCCAGCTTGACTGAAGCGCGATCCACATTGGTCACAGTAGTGAGGCCTTGACTCATTCATATCTCTGCTTGTTGTTGGGGAGCAATGCAGCAATTGTACCTGGAGAAGAGAGAAGTACACCAATGAACAGTTCAGATTTTGCATTCGTTCAGTTTGTATTTCTCAAGTTCTCAAAATGTTTTATGCTCCAAATTTAGTTGATGTGATTTAAAAGTGAATCTGCTCCAATGGCGGTTATTGAAAACTGGCCAACATTAATAAAATACTGCGATAAATCCCAACAGGCAGTTTCCTGCAATATGACATTGTGGTTGTATCCGTTCTTGTAACAATATCATTGTTGTTCCTAGTTTGTGTTGTTTTTTGGAGCAATTAAGAGTACACAGCCCACCAGTACAGATAATTCAGTCTGAAATTATATATTCAATGGAATGGATATTATATTAACAATATCAATTATACATGTCAATTAATCCATGTATTGATTAGCCAAAGAGTAGCCTATTGATCATTTGTTTGTAATATATCTATCAGATCAAGATCATGAATTAAGATCACTTTGTCTGTTTCTTTCAAGTCTTATAGTATCCATCATATTGCCACCCTATAACCTTTCAGTCTGCCCAGCACCAAGACAACTGTTGGCATTGCAGCCTTGATGCTGCTCGTTAATCCTGTTGTGGCCTATGGCTGAAAGGAAAGGTAAAGTAGGAAATACCTTTTTCTGTTGATTTGGTCATATCTGTCTGTCATAGTAGTCTTTAGCAGGGTTCGAAATTAACGGGGGCTCGGGGCAAAATGCCCTTGAAAATGGACAAAATGCCCCCGAATATCAGTTAAGGGGGGCAGAAAATGCCCCAGACAGTTTACTAATTATATATATAATTATATATATGATCTACAGTGCGAGCATTTCCCTTGTATTTGGCCCTAATAATATGTGTGTGTGCGCCACCCGGAAAAATCATTTACTCGAGACGAGTGACGATTACAAAACAGCTCCGCTGTTATAATAGTCCCACATTACACAAGGCGCATAAACGTCCAATCACAGTAGCGCCCGAAAACAAAGTCACGGTACCGGCTTAGGCAAGTTATACATTCAGAATCAGACAACGCAAAAAAAATCAGCCAGCCATGAAGCCCATTCATTTTTATTTTGAGCAAAAGAGAGACGAGGAGAAAGAGAGGAATCCGGCTGACATGGCTTTTGAAGTGATATTCGCACGTGTTTTTGCGGGTCCAGTCCCCACGGTATGTTGACAGAATTCGCAAAACACCTTATCGACTGAAGCATAAAAGTCATTAGGATACTGCTCTGCTCTGAATTTAGGGCTTAGTGGGGAATTTCTTCCGACGTTAACGTTAACGACGCACCGAAGCAGCTAGACCATTTCTCCGTGTTGTGTGTAACACGCAGCGGTCCCCGCCTCCTCCCTCCTTGCAACAAACGTTCCACCCAAAAACGGAATTTCTATTTCATAATGAATTAAATAATTGTATAAAGAATTTTCAATGTTCTGTCATCTAATAATATATTCCATTACCTTTCCTATCTGTATCAAAGTCAAAATGTTGGTATCATAACAACACTACAACATACAAAAGCAGCTTGACAACCGATATCCTTTGCGTTTGATTGATTGAAAACTTTATTAACAGATTGCAGAATGGGTACAATACAGTACAGCTCAATACACACAAGTTAAGGGGATGCAGACCAGAGAAAGACTTTCGTCTTGTTTACATCAGGGTCCCCCATTTTCAATTCATAGTGTGCACACGCACCGTATAATAATGCATGAGATAAATAGTTAATAAACTCTGTTACTTGAACAATTTTCACTGTGCTCCTAAATTTCTTTGTGTGCTCCTAAATTTTTATTTAGATTTTATTTATTAACATTTTATTTAGGAGCACATGTGCTCCTTGGGAAAAAGGTTAGCGTAGAGCCCTATATATGAAGACATTAACATTACATTATCAAACATAGGGACGAAGACTGTAAAAAAAAGTGTCAACAATGTTTTATAATCCTTATGTTAATTTTCATCATAAAAATTCAGTGCCCCCGAAATACAAAAAAAAGCCCCCGAAAATCAATTAAGGGGGGCAAAAAAAGCCCTTGAAAAAAAATGTTAATTTCTAACCCTGGTCTTTAGTGGTCTGTTTTTGACCAATTCATGGACAATGTATGTCTTTACAGCTACGATAGACTACAATAGACCTATCAGAGGTTGTAATATTGTGAAGAGAATGAATGTAATATTTAATTAATTTAACCCTTTCAGTGCCAAACACGTAATATTACGTTTTTGCTCGCCAGCGGTTGAGTGCCAGTCACGTAATATTACGTTTTTGGATAGTTTGTCCTTTTTTTTTATTTTAATATCCTATTCAATGTCAGGGACCCGTATGTTGCCGTTAGAAGGCATACTGCGACTCCGAGGGTGCAGTACCGGCCAGATCCTCCCAGGTGGCAGTATCGAGAATGCAGTAAACCCTGTTCCAGACCCTGTGTTACACTCAAATGTCTCCGGGCGCAGTTTTTTCAGTAGAGGGAAGCCTAGAGGTTCAATCGATTGCATCCAAACGTCTACAGGACATCCGATGCATATGTTGTGGTGGATTTTGTAGTGGACCAGATGGACAGCAGATGGACCAGATGGCGATCAAACAATTGGAAAATCATTTTTGGAATACTCCCGATCACAGGTATCATCTGATGTCAATTTCAGCTTGATCGTGCAATGTTCTCATACACATCCAGCTGATCATCGTTTTGTGTTCAAAGCGAATGCTGTTACTGGCAATCAAATTATCAGAAACGACCCCCCCCCCCCTTTCATGCATTCATGATGAAAAAATAATACCTATTATATACATTTGATTTGGAAATAGTAGCGTGTCCAGGCAAGAAACGGCAACGCTTATAGTAGAATTCAAGAATTCAGTAGAATAGCGCCCTATTATGACTCGCGTCGGCATTATTTCCGGCGTTGGCTGTCTGGTGTGATCACAGCGCATGCGCATCATGCACCCAACGCCGGAAATAATGCCGTTTGAGCAGTTTATAAAAAATATTTAAAATGTTTATTAGCAACGCCGAGCTTTCAAACCATCCCGTATCTCTGTCCGAAACCCTCGTGCAACTGTGAGTACATTTGAAATGTCTCTGTGATACTTGTATAACGAACGGTTCGGCCAGAACCAGTCCTTCAGGGTAAATCTAGGTTGGTTTCCTATTGAGGAGCAAGTGACTGTGGATTCACTCGGTGAGCTCTCATGCTGATCACCAGCGGCCCGCCTCCCCACACGGAGACAAACTGAGTACTTACTACTTAGTACCTGCAGTGGAAAAGGAATGAAGTAACAGGTACCTAAAGCGAGTAGAGTAGAGTAGAGTAGAGTAGGTACCATGCAGTGGAAAAGGGGCATTACATTCACCCACACAAGGGCTGAGTAATCACACCCCCCCCCCTCTCTCTCACACACACACTCTCCCAGCTCTCTTTCCTCATCTCTCTCACCCCCCCTCTCTCTCTATATCACACACACACACACACACACACAGTATCAATGAGAGCATCAATAATACACCCGAGTGAAGTCTAGTAAAAAAAAAAAGTAAAAAATATATATATTTTTTTAATCGAGAGTAAAAAAAAAATAGTGGCGTTAATAGAATCGGGCGATAACGCGCTAATACCACGTTAACTTTGACAGCCTTAGAAAATACGCATCCTTCAGGTCTATGGAGGTGAACCAGTCTCCCACTCTGACAGCGCTTAGCAGGTGTTTGACGGTCAACATTCTGAACCGTCTCGCCACAATCAGACGATTGAACGCGGACAGGTCCAGTATAGGTCCGACACCTCCCGATTTCTTGGGCACCAGAAAATACCGGGAATAAACGCCACACATCACGTCCTCCCTTGGGACCACGACTACGGCTTGCTTCGCTAACAGAGATTGGATCTCGTCGGCCAGAGCTGTCACTGCTGCTGACCCTGACAACAGGGTCTGCACCAAACCTGAAAACGGAGGGTGGGGTTGTGCAAACTGCAACACAAGCCCCCACCTCAACGTTCCCTCCATCCACTTCGACATATGGCACTGCTGTAGCCATATGTGATGGTACTCCCAAAGCGCACCCGCCGCCATTTGGCACTGGTCCGCTAGGAACTGTAGATAGGCGGCCCGATCCCGCCCGCTGTGCGTTGCCAACCCTGGACCCGCTAACCGCGCGAGCAGGGCGTTCCGTGGAGTCGGGACATCGGACCCTGACACTACCCACGAGGCAATCGCACCCAAGGGGGGACCCCGACAGAAAGGGCCGGTTTGATACGGGAGAAGCTGACATCATACTAGGTGATAAAAGCTCCCCCACTGAACACCCCTCCAGCATGGACTGCTGAGGAATTGTCCCACAGCTGGACATGCAAGGTGTGAGGCCCCCACACTGCCCAATAGGGTGGGTTCCTACACACCGTAGCCCTGCAGTGATATTACTACCACCCAAATCACGTGCGCCTGCCAGACCACTGCCGGTCTTCCGGGAGTGGGAGGCACTAACGTGATACCCGGCCTGGCGAAGGCGAGGTCGGGGAAACCCGCGCTGAGCTTGAAGGGGCCTTGAGCCCCCCTGCTGACAACCTTTGTAGTTGACAGACGTAACACCAGGCTCACCAATCGCAGACGCAGAACGCGTGGCGAGGGAGCCACGTGACAGCACAACATTCTCACAGACAGACCCAGTTTCAGCCATCAACTGGGTGTCAGCCCCTGTCCCCATGAGAAGCGAAACGTGGGGCCGCTTGTGCTTCAAAAGAGTCCCTCCGCGGAAAGAGGAGCCCTAAGGAGAAGAAACCTTTCCTCCTCCCCAAGGGAAGACTGCTCCAACCAGAGATGCCTATTAGTAAGTGTTGATAGCATCCTGATCCTCCCTGCGGTTATAGCTTGCGACTGATTTAAGAGTTCTATAACCCCAAAAACACGCACAACGTTTTCAGCGTCGGCTGGCCCTACAGCCCCACTACCCGACACCAATGTGGACAGAAAAACAGTCAGCTGAGCAATGACACTGGCCGCTGCTAAATTCCATCCTGTGGCGGTATAAACATCATCAGCCCATACTGCCACCTGCCGGGCCGACTCGCCCTCAGGCGTCGGCTTCCGGGTGGGACACCGTTCAACCCTGCCAGGGCAAAGGATCGATGCTACCTGGCTCTCAAGCCAGGGTACACCTGCCTTGCGCCCTGTTGTCAGCCCATTCACCCATAAAAAGGGTAAATAAGCCTCAGCAAAACCCCCCACATTAGCTACCGACTGACCTTCATCAATGAACCGGTTAAGAGGAGGGAAAAGTGGTGACAGCACAGCGGGGAACAACGGAACAGTGACCCAGCATCGTAGCATTAGCCGCGCGCTCCAGGATAGCTTGGAAAACATCCAACTCAGAGTCATGACGACAACGTTTACCCAGATATCCTGCCCCTTGCTCCAATACACAACTCGGTTGTCTCCCGGGACAACGAGCAGTAACACCAACGCCAACATTGATGCCTGGTGGCGCAGGCCCTACCTATGCGCGACCTAGCCCGACAGCTAGCCGCCGTGCGACGTCCCTCGATCCGCTGTCAGAAGACGAGGAAACCCCAGGACAGGCCCGATGCGCTGTTAGAATGTGCCGAGAAGATTCCAGGGGCTGGCAAATCTCTGGCGAAAACCCAACATTGTTCAATTTCCTTCTGCATTTCATAACTACTAGTTCATGGAGTGCACTGCAGCGTCCATGATGGAAACAAAAAAGAGGAAGGGGGAGTGTGACCATGTCCAGTGTCTTATAGGGGGACACTGGGGCGGGGCCTGGTCAAGTGCATGGGTGCATTGTTTTCGTTAATGAAGCACAGTAGGTGCTGGAGATAAAGATATATCTCAATATGGCGAAGAGCGAGACGCGATGCCAGTAATGCTATATAACTGCCACTGATCTCGTTCAGTACCTTCTTGAGATCATGTGTACAAAAGATCTAAGGAAATGATTGATTGATGATTAAACAGAAGGTTCTGTAGATACAGTACTGAATTCTCCCATCCGGACCAATGCAATTTGAAATATTATTATAGAATATAGAATAGCAGGCTTAAGAAATGAACTTATTATAGCCAATTCGCACATTTATATATATACATATATTATCTTTCAAATGGCCGAGTTCAATTTGGATTTAGTATCACCAGGCATGCATAAGAACAGATAATGAAATCTACTGTACTTTTTTATTTTCACCACGGTGCAACAGTTTTGAAACAAATTTCAGATCTAATTGTTGCTGCATGCTAACAATAGGGAAGAGAAACTAACTGCGTTTCAATATTTGTCAAAAACATTACGTTTTGTGGTATATTATCCCGAATAATAAAAGTTATTAAAAAAATGCATACAGAACTATGAACCTTGAACCCCATAGATCCTTTCAGGAAGTGTAAAAAAATTCCAACGCAGATCCAGAGCTATGGATGTCTGCTACAAAATGGCCGCAAAAAAACTACAATTCCCACGATTCAAGGTTTTCCACCATAACCTATTCCTAAACTAACGTATTGATGATAATATACATTATAAATGCTGTTGTGACATGGTTATGATGTTTATACTTGAATACATTTGACAAAAAAAAACTATACTTTTGTAGAACATTCTGGGGATATTGATTTATGACATGATGTCATTTTGGGACCGGTACCGGTCCCGTCGGGTGGAAGAGGTTAAGAAATAAAGAAAAATTTGGCATTTTATGGCACTTTAATCTTTGTGCACTCCAGACCCCGCAGAATGTTTCTCAGTGGACCAGTTCCAGGCATACCGTTTATTCAGTTGCACAGCGTGCATTGAGTCAGAGAGTTAGAGCCAACATGGAAAAATCTGTTGAGACTGCGTTGCTTGGCCCGTTGAACGGGATGTTTCGTTTCGATATAAAAAACAACCAGATGGGGGCGGCTACGTGGCGTAGTGGGCAAGGCGCTCGCCACGAAATCTGGAGACGCTGGGCTTGCCTGTTCGAGCCTGGTCGTCCGTACTAATACACATTGGCCGTATTAGGGGGTGGGAAACTGATGGGTGGGGATTGGGCGTTGTGGACAGCGACTCCTACAGGTCGGTTGGTAAGCCTGCGCAGTAAAATCAGGAAGTGTCGGGGGCAGCGTGAGCCTCCCACGCGTTACTCCTCGCCACTGAGAGATCGAGCTGCACAGGTGAAAAGATGCGACTGCTGTTACCTCAAGTACCGGAGGGGACTTGTGCTATGTATGACTTAGTCCACATTGAAGCCGGCTTGTGGGAGGCAAGAAACAGCGTTCGTGACAGGGGAGGGTTGAATTGGATGATACGAAATTGGGATGGGAGAAAATATAGAAAATGGGAGAAAAAGTGGATAAAAAAAAAGAGAAAAAAAAAACAGATGGAAGTGTCGATAAGAGAACAGTAGCGTGCCCTCTGTGCAACAAAGACTTTGCCCATCACCGGTGCGTTTCTAGCCTACACTATCACCTAAATGCCAAACATGTTGGCGCTACTATACGGAAGTTAAATCTAACACCGGTGAGGCTAACAATACCCAGAGTACAAGCAAGCAGGGTCGCCTAACCACACTAGACCAGATGACGGGATTCAGAGCAAAGATTTGTAAGACCAGGCGGCTGGGTAGCGTGGTGGACTAAGCACTCGCCTACCACCGCAGATACTCTGGGATCGAATCCCGCTGTCAGCGGTACCTCCGGCTTGGTCAGTCGTCCTAACTACTAACACAATTGGCAGTGTTAGCGGGTGGGAAGCCGGCGGGGTATGTGTCCTGGTCGTTGTGAACTGCAGTTTCTACTGGTCGGTCGGGGCGCCTGTTCAGCAGGGAAGGGATCGGGGGGAAATAGCGTGAACCGCCGCACGCATTACATTCCCCCAGTGAGAGTCCTCGCTGTCAGGTGAAAAGAAGCGGCT
The DNA here is from genome assembly GCF_963971535.1 of Notolepis coatsorum. NCBI lineage: Eukaryota > Metazoa > Chordata > Actinopteri > Aulopiformes > Paralepididae > Notolepis > Notolepis coatsorum. The sequence goes on along the minus strand of NC_140184.1, from coordinate 2,697,964 downwards.
GGCTGACTCCACAAGTATCAGAGGAGGCATGTGGTAGTTCTACACCCTCCCTAGGCCGACAGTGGGGCAATGCGCGCAACGACCAGGAAGGGAATTGGCATAACGACTAAATTGGGATGGGAGCAAAAAAATAATACATAAAAAGTGAGAACAAAGATTATAAAAATAAAATAAAATATATATATATATATATATATATATATAAACTAAAAGGAGAAAACCTTCAAAGGAAAGAAGGGACCGCACACTCCACAGGACTCGTTTTTGCTTATTTATTGTTTGCACAACGCGTTTCGCTGTCGCTTCCTCAGGTGCTATGCAGCAGGTGTCATCAATGATCATCATTATGTATAGCATGCTCCACCCCACATCGTAATACATCAAGCCCATTGGCTACTCAATTATCACATTTAATTTGATGATTTTGCAGGATGTAATGCATACAACTCTTAGTATAAAAATGATGCATAGAGACCACATATATACATACTCATTTTTGAAAATTATATAATACAAAATGAGAGAAGTGACAAATCTTAACATATCAAGCCCATTGGCTACTCAATTATCACATTAAATTTTATCATTTTGTAGGATACATATCACTTTTATGTATAGAAATGCCTAGATACCACATACATACACAGACTCATTTTTGAAAATTATATATAATAAAGCAATATGAGAGAAGTGACAAATACCTAGGTCATTAGACCTGATAAATAGTTTAAAACAGACTTAAAACCACACCCATATAGGTTACACAGAACGGATAGTGGTTACAAAAATGGATTCAGCTCGAGGGATTCATTTAGACCATGGGGTTCCACAGAATTCAAAGTAAAAATCCAGTACGCTTCCCTTTGTAAGAGAAGCTTTACTATATTACCGCCCCTCGGTGGTAGGGTGACTCTTTCGATTCCAATGAACCTTAGAGAGGCTGTGGAACCATGATCTCTCTCCTTATAGTGTCTCGCAATGGCATAATCCATATTGTTGTTCCTAATGGCTGCCTTGTGTTCTGCTATTCGCACCTTCAAATTTCGTTTTGTTTGTCCAACATAGACCTTACCACAAGGGCATTTCAGCATGTATATCACATGAGTGGTGTTGCAATTAATGAGGTCCCTTATTTTATATTCCTGCCCAGACTGTGGGTGGTAGAAAACTTTTGTTTTCATAGTGTTTGAACAATGGGTACATCGACCACATGGATGGTTACCACACAGCTCTGTTAGCCAGTTAGAGTGACTTACTACAGGGGATTTATACATAGAATTGACTACAGCGTCCCTTATGTTTTTTCCCCTTTTAAAACAAAATCTTGGTGGTAATGAAGAAATGTTTTTTAAAAGAGGGTCACATTTGAGTATGTTCCAGTGTTTGTCAATAATGTTTTTAACAACTTGAGATGAAGTACTATATTCTGAAACGAATGTGACTCTGTTACCAGGGGTGTCGCTTTTGTCAGATTCCAAAATAGTTTCCCTCTGTACATGTTTTGTCTTATTTCTGGCTGTGTGCACCACTGATGCCTTGTATCCCCTCTCTTCAAATCTGTTACTCATTTCATCTGCCTTCCTTTCTAGGTCTGTGGGATCACTACAGATACGTTTAAGGCGCAGGAATTGTCCGTATGGGATATTCTCTACCATACGTCTCGGGTGATGACTCTGTGCATGTAAAATAGTATTACGGTCTGTTGGTTTACGGAAGATAGTAGTGTTCAGGTTTCCCTCATTGTCAGCTGATATCCGTAAGTCTAGGAAATCAATATGTTCTCTGCTGTGTACCATCGTGAATTTTAAAGTGTGATGTGTACCATTGATATACTCCCTGAACTGGAATAACTCATCTTCCGAGCCAACAAACACCATGAGAATGTCATCTATGTACCTTTTCCAAAAAATTACATTTTTCAAGAGGGGCGAGGCATCTTGGTTGTGGATAAACTGGGATTCCCAGTGGCCCATAAATAGGTTGGCGTAATTAGGTGCAAATGCAGAACCCATGGCAGTACCCTGGATTTGAATGTACCATTTATCATCAAGCATGAAGTAATTAGATTTCAAAATAAAATTCGTCAAGCTGAGTAAAAAATCAGAGGAGACTTCATCATTTGTACCCAGAAAAAATGACATAGCCGCCAGGCCGTCCTCATGTGGAATATTAGTATAAAGACTTTCTACATCAAAGGATACTAGATATGCATTCTGTGGGATGGAAGTCTTTAACGACTTCAACACATCCCTAGTATCTGCAAGGTATGAAGGTAATGTCTTTACAATATCTTTGATAAAATAGTCTACAAATTGACTTAGAGGTTCTGATAAAGAATTGTTTCCTGAGACTATGGGGCGTCCTGGCGGGTTTGTCAGTTTTTTATGAATTTTAGGTAATAGATAAAAAACAGGTGTGACAGGGAATTCAACTTTTAGGAACTCGTATTGTTTTTTTGTGATGTTCTTACTTTTAAGTGCATCATCTAGTATTTTATCTCTGTCTGTCATTAACTGTTCAACAGGGTTGTGAAGAAGAGACTTATAAAATGCAGTATTGCTAAGTTGCCGTGTGGCTTCATACATGTAATCATTGACATTTTGTATTACAATAGAGCCACCCTTATCTGCCGGCTTGATAATAATTTTGTCATTTTTTCTCAATTCGTTTAGAGCTCTTCTTTCAACCTCAGTTACATTTTGATGCTTGATTGTCTTGTCTGATGATTTCACAAATGTCTGGATGTCTCGCTCAACTAGTTTACTGAAAGTGACCAAGGTAGGATTCAGAGTACTAGTGGGACAATAAGTTGATGATTTCTTCAATTTATTCATAGGATTAGTAGATATAGTCTGATCAGTATTTCTAAAAAGGTGTTTAAGGTGTAACAGTCTGAAAAATTTGTAGCAGTCCACTTTTAATTTAAAGACATTCACCTTATTTGTTGGAACAAATGATAGACCTTTACCTAATACCGATTGTTGGGCTGGTGTGAGGGGACAGTCCGAGATGTTGATCACGGCCTGTTGCTCCTGCTCCTGGTGACGACAGATGGCGGGTTGATGTCTTTTCTTCCCCCGCCTCGTCCTCTTCCCCTGGTCCCTCTTCGTTGGTTGTTGTGTCGTGAGTCGTACCGTGGACGTGCGTCTAAAAAACGCGCATCCTGGGAATGGGTCGAGTCACTTGACAGGGCAGGATCAGACTCCTCGGTTGTGTAGTTTCCTCGGTTCCCGTCGTTGCGTTGGAATCGCTCCCTCTGGCGTGAGGCCGCTGGACGTCGTTCTTTCCACGCCGGTTGTTGCCACTTGTAGACGGTCCCTCTCTTGAAGTCCTCAGCATGTCGTTCGAATTTGTTCCTTTTAAGAGTTTTAAGTTCACTCTCAAACTTCTGGAGGTCATCTTTCATCTTGCGTTCCAGGTTTGTGAATTCATCAGAGCTCAGTTTCACAACCAGCTCGTCTTTAATACGTTGAGCCTCTCGTTTGGCTTTGTCAGCTTCATTTGCGGTTTGTTCAATAGTAAGCAATATCAAGTCCATGGAGCATTTATTCAGTACTTGCTCCCATTTTTTTATAAAGTCGGGGTCCTCTCTTCCAAAAGCAGGTTGCTTTTTTTTTGTGGATATATATATATATATATATATATATATATATATATATATATATATATATATATATATATATATATAATTTGTAAAAAAAAATAGTCAGACCAAGTGTAACAAATTAACTAACTCACTGCTGGATTGCCGTGGACTGTAGACCACTTTCGGTGGTCGAAGATAAGGGGCTAGAAAATGTGCTGCAGATGGCATCGTCTGACACAACATATAAACTGCCGTGCAGAAAGACAATGTCCAAGAGAATCCAGCAGCTTTATGAACACTGAAAAATAAGCAAAAGAGTGTGTTGCCCTGACTGGGGATCATTGGACCTCGGTAAGCTATTCAAATTACATTGGCGTGACTGCACACGTGATTGACAGGGAATGGCATCTTCAGTCATTTGCCTTAACATCCGTCTGTGGCAGAGGCCTGGGACGTTCAACAAAAGGTCACCACACTCGGAACAAACAGCGCCTGAACCATGATCACTGCAGCAAGACAGCTCACTTTCCAGCACATGCCGTGTGTTGCTCACATGTTGCAGAGGGCCATCACTGTTTGCCTTGGTGACCGCAGGTTTACTGCCATGTTGGCAAAGTGTTGCAAGATTGTAGGTCCCTTTAAACACAGCCCTGCCAATACGGATTAACTACACCAGCAGCAAACCATACTTGGGCAGGAAAGAGCCACTGATACAGTTTCCACAAGGTGGAATTCAACACTCTTTATGATCTCTAGTCTCCTGAAGAACCAAGAGGCTGTGAAGGCGACTCTAACCAACCAGAGGCACAAGCTAACCACGTTGACTACAGCAGAGTGGGGGAAACATCCAGAGGCTGGGGACCCTCCTTGAACCATGCAGGTAAACAAAAACAAACAAAAACCTAGAGCCATATGAAATCCGCGTTCACGGAATCGCGGACGGAATCGCGGAATTAACCAATACAAATTTAATCAACTGCAAAACGTGGAATATTGCAGAATTTGGCCTAATCTGGACTGAAATTCCGTTTTTGGGTGGAACGTTTGGTGCAAAGCAAACATGACCGGGGAGGCGGGGACGCTAGGATATTTCGACATCCCATAATAGAAGAAATTCTGTTCCACGCTCATCTCCCAACGGCGAGAGGAAGCTACGGTGAGTTTCAGCGTTATTTTTTTATTTCTTCGATACTAACTGCTCTGATGATCATATCACCCACACTAGATGAATGATATAACGCTGCCCACAGAATTATAAACGACCCCCCCCCCCCCATCCGGTCAACATCAGATCATACGTAGTAACTCCTAGAACCACGTCCAGTTGAAATTTTTTATCTCACACAGATTCCTACCAAACTGTATTTGATCATCAATATAATGCATTTAGGGCTATAAATCAAGTTCTGGAGAAAGCTGCAGAAAACGATAAAAACATACTTATACTTTAGACCGTATTTTAGTATGAATATGTGAATGAAAAAGTATAATGCAGAAATGGGATGAGGTACAACTTAGGGGAGGGTGCGATGAGGTATGAGTTGTAGTGCAAATCTCTGTATTTTATGTTTATTTAATTTTATTCTTAGTCTTATTTTTATTCTTATTCGTATTTTAGTATGAATATGTGAATGAAAAAGTATAACGTTGCTACACCCTGAACAATAGATCTAGGACGTTGAATGGGCCATAGTAATGTCAATTGAGCAATACAATTTAAAAAGTTATAGCCCTGCAAAGAAGGGGAACTTCTCCATGTTAAATAGGGCTGGCGAGGGATGGTAAATTATGAATTTAACCCCGGCGATCAAAGGGTTAAATAGCTATGTAACGTTAGGACATGATAGCTTCTAGCTAAATCTAGTGCACCCATCCATTTGTTTAATGCAAACGATTGTCATTATACACTGCCCTTTATAATCTAAATACACTTAAATAGCTATGAAATGTTACAGTACATAGGACTATAGATGGAAATGATAGCTTCTTGCTAAATCTGGTGCACCCATCCATTTGTTTAATGCAAACGATTGTCATTATACACTGTCCTTTATAAATGAAATAAACTAAAGGTGCCTAAATTATGCATTACTATATTTCATCACAATATAATAGATGTAGCTAGGCTACTGACATTGTCATTGTGATAATGTCAGTAGTAGCTAGCTGTATCTATTGTTTACACTTGAAATGTGTATTTTTATTTTGTCACAATATTATTTGAAAAATATTGTGTAAAATTGAACTGTATTTCTGAGTTGCAGCACTTAAAAACATTAAATGGACTGTTATATCTTATTCAATTGTGGACATTTATTCATTCCCACTTATTAGACACTATTTCTGATGGTAAAATGAGCATAAAAAGCAAAATACAGAATTCTGAAATATTAAAACGGGAAAAACGGAATTTGGGAAAAAATAAAATGGAATTTGGAAAATAATAAAACGGATTTCATATGGCTCTACAAAAACCCACCTACAACTGTTTTACAAGATGGCGCCCTTCGTGGCTGACGTCTTTGCGTCGTCCTCCTGACAAGTACAATACACCATCCAACCAGAGTGGATAAAGAAATGCTCCAGAAATAAATATGCATGGCGAAAGGCTTAGTGAGCCTCCGCGCGCAAGCACACACACAAACACACAGATGTATTGTACACGTTCGGAATGAATCATTCCAGCAAAGTAGGCTTCTATTATTCTAATTACTTGTTTTATTGGGTATCATAGTAGCACATCCTACTGTAGAACATGACATATTAGCATGACATCTGATTTCTTCATGCCAATACTAAACGACTGCGCAATTGGCTTTTTTTTTTTTTTTTAACTTACATTTCTATTCACATTTACAGACATACAACACTGGGTCTCATTCACCAAGGACTTACGACAAAAAGGGCTTTCTCTTAGGGCCATTTGAGACCTTTTCGGGGCAATTTTGGGATTCACCAACCGTCCCAATAAAACATATATAATTAATATTATATTATTATAATATATTGTCTATATTCATGTCTTGCCCGAAAAGGTCTCAAATGGCCCTAAGAGAAAGCCCTTTTTGTCGTAAGTCCGTTGGAGAATGAGACCCAATACCTACAATAACACAACAGTATACAGACATGGGCCCCTTGAATTAATATGGCTGCGTTCAGCGGCCCAGACCCCCATAAGAGGGAGCCCCCCCTCCCGAAATAGGGCTCCCCACATCCCAGGTCCGTCCCACGCAGGGCCGAGCACTCAGCGGCACGGGTCCCTTGAATTTAATTGGGCCAGGCTCAGTAGAGGAGCGAGAGGTGGTACTCCCCCCCCACGAGCCAAGCCCGCTACCTCCCATGTCACCAAGCACCCCACCCCCCGCACAACGACCCCACAACATACAAGACCCCCCTCTCCCGGACCAAACCACGGAAACGATGGCCCCCCTCCCCCGACATTCCCCCCCCGAGTTAAGCCCATAGAACTCCCCCATATCCCAGGCCGATACGCGTGGAGCCGGGCCCCCAGCGACACGGGTCCCCTGAATTAATTGGGCCAGGCCCAGTAGAGGGGAGGGAAGGGGACTCCCCCTCCACCGAGCCAAGCCCGCTACCTCCCATGTCCCCGAGAGCCCCACCCCACGCCCACCGACCCCGCAACACACACGACCCAACTGGGCAAAGCTCAGCCGCTCTGACCCCCATAAGAGAAACCCCTACCTCCCGCCCTCCTCCCCGAGAAACAGAACACCCCCATATCCTAGTCCACCATGCGCGGAGCCGAGCACCCAGAGCCCCCCCCGCCCGACCGCCAGGCCCCTGACCCACGAGAACCCCAAGCCCAGGCCCGCAGAAGGCCAAAGTACCACGCCTCAATGGCCCCCCGACCCCCCGTGACCCCAAGCCCGGTGCCCCCCCGGCCCGGTGACCAGACCGCCCAGGCCACGGCGGCCGAGGGCCCCAGGAAACCCCACCCCCCCATACCGATCCCACAACACGCAAGGCCCCCCTCCCCTGGGTCGAACCGCCGGAACTATGGCCCCTCCCCCCGACATTCCCTCCCACTGAACTCAGCCTGCCCACTTCTGTACCTCCCATGTCACCGATATCACCATATACATTTATGAAAAAATAAAACTGACAACACTAAGAATTTTTTTTATGAAAATAAAATAAGCTATATGGTTAGAACGTTTTGCCCCGTTGGTGGTTTGGAGGGGAATCAGCTCTCCTATTGGAGAAGCCCCCCCCTAGTGACGGAGATACCCCCAATGGAGATTCTCCAAGCCTCTCTTCATGTGCAACATTTTTGAATTTTTGTCCTTCACAAATGTCCATATGCACATTTAAATCAACTGCTATTCTAACATAACTCAGATTCTAACATAACTCAAAGAAAAAAGACACCATTTGGCACTCCCATGGTGTTAGAGGATCTTAGTTGTATCCCTCTGTTCCCCGTTGGAAGGGTGAGGAGTAATGGCTCTCCTAGTGAGAGGGCTCCCCCTAGTGGCGAAGTGCGCACTATTTAAGTCCAACATTCGTTCTGTGGACGGCCTCAGAGCTCCCGGTCAATGTTCTGAATCCGTCTTTCTTATGCTCATGTTCATTTATATTGTGTGTCCAGGGAACAAACTTAACTTTTTGACTTACCAGCCATTTGGCTGGTAGATTTAAAAAACTACCAGCCATGCACATTTTTTACCAGCCAAAAATTATAAATAGCTTTTTAGTATATCGCCATGTGTTATTATTACTATATAATACTCTCATATGCTATTTTCAATTAATATCATAAACAACATAAGGAATATTAGCATAATTTTTTGTGGACTGAAGGAATGAGTCAGCGTTAATAGTTTTAAATGCAAATAATTTATTGAAACATAGAGGTGGGGTCGGGACACACACACACACACTGTTTCAATTCACCACCCCCGCATCATATTGTAGTCTGTCTTCAAACTTCCACTCCTCTCGAAACTTTTTTATATTTGAATATCAACATTATCTGTCCATCCTCAGTAATCCTCAGTTTACTATAATATACTCCTGTCCTGAGTCCTGACTAGTGACTTCATCGTCTTTCCAAACGCACACACACAGGGAAGGGGAGAGTGCCCCCCCCATTTCCCTTTCCCCAGTCCACACTGTGTCTGCTGTTCTCTATAGCTCTGCGCCTCTGCCTCTGATCAGGATTAGCTAACGTTGTAGTGATTGTAATGGTACATAAACGTTAATTTCGGGCGATGTGGGCATAAAGGAATGGCGACGGTGCAAAGCATGTAGATGCATTTGACCCGTTGCGAGAAGAAAAAAAACACCAGTCTTATTTCGGGTCGTGTAGGCGCACTGCTGTGTAGAGCGCTGCTCTGCTTTCACAAGCACGGACTGGGCGGATATCATATGACTCGCAGAGTTAGGGCGGCTAGGTGGTGTAGTGGGCAAGGCACTCGCCACCAGTGTGGAGACGCTAGGATTCGCGTGTTCGAATCCAGCTCTCCACATTGTTTTCAGTTTAGCTGGTCGTCCGCAGTAATACACATTGGCCGTATTACGGGGAGGGAAAACTGAAGGGTGGGGATCGAACGTTGTGAACAAGCGACTCCTACAAGTCGGTTGGTGCGCCTGCGCAGTAGAATCAGGAAGTGTCGGGGGCAGCGTGAGCCTCCCACGCGTTACTCCTCGACACTGAGAGATCGAGCTGCGCAGGTGAAAAGATGCGACTGCTGTTACCTCAAGTACCGGAGGGGACTTGTGCTATGTATGACTTAGTCCACATTGCAGCCGGCTTGTGGGAGGCAAGAAACAGCGTTCGTGACAGGGGAGGGTTGAATTGGATGATACGAAATTGGGATGGGAGAAAATATAGAAAAAATGGGAGAAAAAGTGGATAAAAAAAAATGACTCGCAGAGTTACTACAGGGTTTTTCAAAATAAGAGTATCATATGAACCAAACGTTGTTAGCTGCCGGAGTGATAGATATTATGACTGGAGCTGCGCTTGGGGCGGAAATGAGACCCGCACAGGATTTTCAAAATAAGAGTATGGATATGAACTACTCGCCAGGTGGCGGGCAGACCTCACATTTTTACTCGCCAAACCTTAAATCTACACGCATTTGGCGCTTGGTGGGTGGTTATTTTGTTCCCTGGTTATAAGACATTGATATCAGGAGCTATCTGTAGCTACTGCTAGCCGGCTAGATGACGTTAGACAATGCATCATGTATTAAAATAAAGTGAACTATTTAGCTCACTAACGTGAGCTACCTAGCTAACAGAGGTCTCATGCTGGTGCATCCCTATCATTCTTAAACTGAAATGCGCATTTGTTGATATCAGGAGCTATCAGTAGCGAGCCAGTTAGACAACGCCTCATGTATTAAACTAAAGTGAATAGTTGACTGTAGTTTTGTTTAAACAGTAACGCTAGCTTAGTAGCTAACATTAGCTCACGGGCAATAGCTAGTTAGCCAACGCTAGCCAGCGCTTACGAAAACGAATGCCAAACTGTCACGTTGATAGCAGGAGCTATCAGTAGCTAGATAACATTAGACAACGCCTCATGTATTAAACAAAGGTGAATAGATGACTGGGCCATTTTGTTTAATGCTTCAGTTATGTTGAACGAGGAGCTCTGCGGTGCTCATGCACTCGACTCTTGCCGAAGGGTTTGTTTGTTGACATGAGATGGGTCTGGGAGGGGGAGGAGGAGGGGGAGGGGGAGGAGGAGGAGGAGGGGGAGGAGGAGGAGGAGGAGGGGGAGGGGCAAGACGTGCAGCAGCAGAGTGTGGCTGTGAGAGAAGAGCGAGTGAGAACTCCGCAGAGAATTGGATCATGTTTTCCGTGTCATCGATCGGTTTTCACGATCGGCGAAAATAAAGCATTATCGGAATTCACCGATCTCATATTTATACTGAATATCGGCCGATACCGATCGCTGGCCGATCGATCGGGGCATCCCTACTACACATGCAGAGAGCCCTAACCTACTACAGTACACATTATCACACTGTGAAATACACCAGAGATTCACTGTGAAATACACCAGAGATTCACTGTGAAATACACCATAGCTTCACTCTGATCACTTTAGAATAGTGTGAACACAGTGATACAGTGGATGCTTCACATTGTACCTCTGGTGCACCAACACTTAGTGAACCAGGGAGGAGGAGGGACTGGGAAAACGTCAGTAAGCCTGAACGAATCGGTTAGATACATGAAGAATGTGGTCCACCTGCCAACTTATTCCGGTCTATTGACATGGCTGAGAAAGGAACAGAATTAGAGGAAGGAGAGGACAGGAGATCTGGGAAGTACTTTGAACTGGTCTAACGTTACATCTTTTCACTGTACACACAAGACTGGGGTCACAATAAATAAAATAGTCTCTGCATTATGGAGAGGCGTATTTCGTTTAACCTTCAAATGCTGTAAACTGGATTGTATACTGAAGATATGAAGCAATGGGGTCACGGCTTAGCTCAGAGCTAATCATTTAAGGCTTAGCCTTGATTGATTGAAAACTTTTTTAACAGATTGCAGAATGGGTACAATACAGTACGGCTCAATACAAAACAACTGCTAAGAGGATGCAGACCAGAAAAATACTTTTGTCTCGTTTACATCGGGGTCCCCCATTTTCAAGTCATCAGGACATTTATGACATGCAGATATACAGAACTGTGTAGTAAAAATATATACATCCGGAGGGGAAGAAACTGTACATTGGTGGGTGGGGGGGATTTGGACATTTACAGGGGCCAGTTTCTAAATGCAGACACCCGCAGGTGCTCTTTGAGAGCGGTTTTGAAGGAGGGTATGGATTCACATTCCTTCATGGTTGTGGGGCGTTCCACATTATTGTACACAGGTTGTTTGCTAGCTGACCAAAATGACAAGAAGGGGGTCACGGCTCCCCCTCCCACCCACCCCCTCCTAACGTACAGTTTCCTCCCCTTAGTATGTATTTACTGTTAGGATCTCTGTTTAACAGTACTGTATATTTGAATATCTTGTGTATCACAAATGTAACAGTACTGTATATCTGTATGTTGCGTATGTCATGATGAATTGAAAATGGGGGACCCTGATGTAAACAAGACGAAAGTCTTTCTCTGGTCTGCATCCCCTTAACTAGTGTGTGTATTGAGCCGTACTGTATTATACTCATTCTGCAATCTGTTAATACAGTTTTCAATCAATCAATCAAGGAACCATCACACAATAAAATGGAGAGCGATGGAATGTTTCCCCCTGTGTGGGCGGGACCTATCTGCACTCAGTCTCTGGCCTTTCAGCCCCAGATCCCCCCCCCCTTCCATGCTCACACCCTAGAGCTGCTTGGCTTATCATTCTAAACACCTCCGTCACCATGCAGACCATAAACCATCCCCCTCACCATGCAGACCATAAACCATCCCCCTCACCATGCAGACCATAAACCATCCTCCTCACCATGCAGACCATAAACCATCCCCCTCACCATGCAGACCATAAACCATCCCCCTCACCATGCAGACCATAACCATCCCCCTCACCATGCAGACCATAAACCATCCCCCTCACCATGCAGACCATAAACCATCCCCCTCACCATGCAGACCATAAACCATCCCCCTCACCATGCAGACCATAAACCACCCCCCCCCCCCACCAACCATCCCCCTGTAATCAGCACAAGTTAGTACAATGGCTGCAGACAGAAGCTGCTGGCTGTGATTCAGGAGAAACGTTGTTCAATGATGCACCTCTATGGTTTTCATATCACATCATGAAGCGTTGGGTACCTGGGTCTAGTTCATAGACTTGGCCAGGATCGTTAAGATATCAATGTTCTGTCTCAAAGAGGTCAAGCACCACTTTTATTTGTATACAACCAGTCAGCTTGTGACTAACTTACAACACATCTACTAGCAGCCAACGTTGGTAACAACACTTCCAGTGAAACGTGAACATGTGATCACACTCTTCTTCAATGAGTGCAGATGAAACATAACTAATAACTAGCTGCTCCTCGTCTTTGTTCTAAACCTCAGAGACAACAAGCTAGCAGCCGTTAGCCGCAGAGCGTTAGCTCGTTAGCTAACAGAACGTTATCTAGAAGGAATATTGCTACAGTCTCACCTTGAATGCCTTGGTTGAATCCGCAAACAACGTTTAATAATCCCCACAGAAATGTCCAACAGAACACACTTGTTTACTTCTTGTATTTCGCACCTCGTCTTCAACTGGACTAACGTCACTGATGCGAAGGGGAACTCTGGCGGAGTGACGCTGCTTCCTGCTCGAGACATCCAGCCTGTCAATCAACATGACGTAACAAGCCAAGCTCCTCCCACAATAACTCCCCCCAGTCGGTGATCACGTGATGCTCATTGATCATGTTGAGAGTAGGGTCCAGCTGCAGACTCGGAAAAGCCTCATTGATTGGTTGAACATTTTAGATTGCAGAATGGGTACAAATAAATACAGTACGGCTCAATACACACAATTGTTAAGGGGATGCAGACCAGAGAAAGACTTTCGTCTTGTTTACATCAGGCTCCCCCATTTTCAATTCATCGTAACATATATGACATACATGACATACAGATAGACAGTACTGCTATACATCTAGACCAGGGGTCTCAAACTCAATTTACCTGGGGGCCGCTGGAGGTAGAGTCTGGGTGAGGCTGGGTCGCATCAAATATTCCACAAAAAAAGGGTTCCAAGTATTCCAAAAAAAAGTACAACTGATCCAATCTTCTCACAAATGTAAATGTAAACAAACTCACGAAAACCTCACAAACACCAGCAACTGACCATTCTCAGTGGTGTCAGTGGACTCATCCACAGCTATGTAAATGCACTGTGCATTTTTTTTTTAATCTATCACAAAGCTGTTTAATCAAATCATCACCCAGTATTTCAGTTATTCTGGTTGCTGTGCTATCTGAGGATTTGCTTTTGTTTGCCTTCAAACATGGTCTCCATCACTTCAGTCATACATTATTTTATTATGTATGCATCAGAGAATGGCTTCTTGTGTTTAGCCAACACCCATGCCACTGAGTGAGGACTTGCTTTTTCTCGTTGTGACATAGCATAACAATAATTCTGCTTGCAGCTTGATATGATGATTTCATTCCATTTATTTTTGTGGTTCTTAGCACTGAATTAGGAGGAAAGGCTGCATCAAAATAACGGTTTTGTTTCGTAGTGGCGTTTCAAATTGCCACTCTTCACAAGAGCTACAGTTTCTTGGCATATTAGGCACATTGGTTTGGTGCTGGGAGGATGAACGCATATTTTTCAGTCCATTCAGCATGAGCATGCCATATTTTTCTACTAACTGCCTGATGGCGAAACTAGGCTACTAGCTACATTTATCTCACAGAGATACTGTAAAACTGGGAATGAGGTTACTAGCTACAGTACACGCAGATTAGACTACCTGTAGATACACTGTCAACTCTCGCTCTGACTCGGCCCCGCTGAAAGAGACAACACTCATTCCGTGAAAACCCGCCCTACTCTGCTCTGATTCGCAGACTGTGGGTGGGGGGGGGGGGGAGAAACGCTGACCGGATGCTGAATGTGATTGGACCAGAGTAGACAGACAGACACAGACAAGGCAGAGCACCGCTTGCAGAGGAGACAGCGGAGCATTTCGAGAATGCCTGCCATACGCACTGGATATATTTTCCTTCAACTTGGTATCACTCCAGAATCACGTTTCAACCAAGTCACTAACATAACGTTGCTGTCATGAGCCTGCGCTATGGTAGCCTACAAGTGATCAAATAAATAAAACATCTAACTCGCACAACGACTCGGCAACAAGTTGCGCGCGGGCCGCACTAACACTAAACTTTGATGTCAAGTAGAGGGCCGCAAAATATCATCCAGAGGGCCGCAATTGGCCCGCGGGCCGTGAGTTTGAGACCCCTGATCTAGACATTTATGACATACCAGATCTACAAATACAGTAACTGTTTGTGATACAACAATAGTCTAAAAAAGAGAGTATATACAAGGACGCGGGAAGGGGGGGTGCTGCAGGGGCTCCAGCACCCCCACCTGGGAGGGAGTGTAACTGCAACTGCACGGTTGTTTTGGCTTTTATTCCATTGTAATACCGAGGCTACTCAATGTCACAGAGCGGAGCAACACTGCAGATTTACCCTACTCTTGGAATTCATTGCCAGATCCTCATAGGGGCGCGGTCTCGAAAAAATGCAGTGTTATTAAAGCAGCGTGAAACATGCGTTGGGTTAAGAATAGACGCAGCCTGGAAGCGTCAACGCGGAACTGGAAATCCGTTGGTAAAAAAATAGACACGGCCTGGAATATTTTTTGGGACGCTGAATTGGAGAGCTGTCGCCCATTCTAACGCAGGACCCTTGAGCAGACCCGACAGGTAAGCGATTTTAGATGTATCACTTTGGAAGGTGTGCGGCTGTTGTCCGAATACTAGTGAACATTGAAAAATAAAGACACAACATTTAGAGACGTCCCCGTCGTAGCGTTCTGGTGCGGGGACATGGGGCTCCCTGTACGGGGGCGCGACAGGTGGGGTAGGCTGGGCTGTGATGTATGCATCAAAACGGTTACATTGTTTGTCTCGCTTCGCAGAGCTGAGCGTGAGAGCGCGGAGTTGGGCAGTGGTCTCCTCTAGTGAACGAGAGTGTTGTTATTATTATTATTATTATTATTATTATTACATCACTTATCTCAGCACCCCCGCCGCTGACTGAGTTCCCGCGGCCCTGAGTATATATATTTGAGGGGGAAGAAACTGTACATTGGAGGAGGTTGGGTAGGTGGGGGGTGGGGGGAGAAACTGTACATTGGAGGAGGTTGGGAAGGTGGGGGGGTGGGGGGGAAACTGTACATTGGAGGTGGTTGAATTAGGACATTTACAGCGGCCAGTTTCGTATTGCAGTCTCCCGTAGGTGCTCTTTGAGAGAGGTTTTGAAGGTGGGTAGTGATTCACAATCCTTTACAGCTGTGGGTAGGGCCTTCCACATTGTTGTTGCATAATTGCGAAACGTGTTTAGTCCCTTGTTTACATCAGGGTCCCCCATTTTCAATTCATAACATTTATGACATACACAACATACAGGTATACATACTGTTACATCTAGACATTTATGACATACAAGATATACAAATATACAGTACTGTTTATTTACAGAGTTTCTAAAAGAGAATATATGTTATGGTTTGTAAACAACCCCAACAGCACGACACAGACAGGTAGTTCAGAGTTAGCCAAAAACGATGGGCGTATTTATTTCACAAACAGATATGAGCAAAAATAACGTAAATGCATTCGAGGGGAATGTCCTTTAGCAGAGTAGGGCTCTGCGGCTCTGCAGCACTGCCCAGAGCAGAGTTGGCTCTGCGGCTCTGCAGTTCTGCAGCTTACTAATAATCCACTCGTGGAGAAAAAGAAAACGGAGAATGTCATTAGTAGTGAAACGTAGGAATTACGAGGCAGAGTCCAGTAACAAGGCAGAGTCCAGTAACAAAACAAAGCAACAATTCTTCAGTGTTAAGGAACACACAAAAACAGATGAAGGTATTGAGTCCAGGATAAAAATGAGGATATCAGTTCATCAAAAAATAGACTTCCAAAAAACTCACCAAGGGCAAAGGGTCAACGGAGGCAGAGAGAGGAAACAGCAGCAACTTCCAAGGGCGCACTGGAGGAACACACAAGAAGAACAAGCAGTAGCTGGTGGTGACCAAAACGACCCGACACTGAATGTTCAGCAAACCGTGTATAAGAGGGCTCCCGTCGAGCTGATTGGAAACTCCTCTCAGGTGCGTTGTGTTAATTGGCACCTGGAAGCGCGCAGTACTGGGCCAGCCCTCACAGTACCCCCCCCCCTCCACGGGAGCCACCCGGCGACCTGCCCGGCCTCGGCTTCTCCGGATGGGAATGATGGAAGTCGGTGATCAGGGCGGTATCCATGATGAGCTGGCGGGAGACCCAGCTCCGTTCCTCAGGACCGTATCCCTCCCAGTCCACCAGATACTGAAACCCCCGTCCTCGGCGTCAGATGTCCATGAGCTGGCGGACCTTCCACTGGGGGTGTCCATCCACCATCTCGGGAGGAGGCGGATCTGGGGCAGGAGGCATCAGGGGACTGAGAGAGACAGGCTTTACTCGGGACACATGAAATACAGGATGAATGCGCATGGATGCTGGAAGCTTGAGACTCACCACCGTGGGACTGAGCACCTTCCGGATCTCGAAAGGGCCGACGAACCGGGGGTTCAGCTTCTTGGCGGTGGATTGAAGTGGGAGATCCTTGGAGGATAGCCACACCCTCTGCCCTGGTTGGTAAGTCGGCGCAGGGATACGGCGTCGGTTAGCCCCCCGACTAGCGTGCTCCGATGCCCGGAGCAGCGCAGTCCTGGTGATCTCCCAGACACGACGACACCGGTCGAGATGAACCTGCACGGAGGGAACTGCCACTTCCGACTCCTGTGCAGAGAAAAGAGGGGGTTGGTAGCCCAGAGATACCTCGAACGGCGAGAGGCCGGTGGCGGAGCTGACCAGGGAGTTGATGGCGTACTCGACCCAGGGGAGGAACCGGCTCCAGGATACAGGCTTCTTGGCGGCAACACACCGGAGAGCAGATTCCACGCTCTGGTTCATCCTCTCATTCTGCCCGTTAGTCTGTGGATGGTAACCAGACGAAAGACTAACAGTGGCCCCCAATCCCTTACAAAAGGCCCGCCATACCTGGGAAGTGAACTGGGGCCCCCGATCCGAGTTGACGTCCTGGGGAAAACCATGGAGGCGGAACACGTGGCTCGTAAGGAGGTCCGCTGTCTCGGAAGCTGATGGAAGCTTGGGAAGGGCCACGAGGTGAACCCCCTTGCTGAAACGATCCACCACTGTCAGAAGGGCTGTGTTTCCCTGGGAGGGTGGAAGGCCAGTGACGAAGTCCAACGCCACATGGGACCAAGGGCGGCTCGGAATGGGAAGTGGCTGCAGTAGCCCGGAGGGTGCCTGGTGAGAGGCCTTGCTGCTGGGGCAGACTGTGCACGCCAGTACGAACTCCCTGACGTCGTTCCTCATGGTGGGCCACCAGAACCGACGAGCCAGGAAGGAGATGGTGCGGTGGACGACGGGGTGGCAGGCAAACCGGCTGGCATGGCCCCATTGGAGAACCCGGGACCGGACAGAGTCGGGAACGAAGAGGCGACGAAAAGGTACGTTGCTTGGAGCGGGATGGAAACATAAGGCCCGCTTGACCACGGTCTCGATGCCCCAGGTGACCACTCCCACCACCCTGACCTCAGGGAGAATGGGAGTCGGATCCTCAGTGGTTGGATCCCCCTTGGAGTGTAATCGGGACAGAGAGTCGGCCTTCGTGTTGCGGGACCCAGGGCGAAAGGTCAAAGAGAAGTCGAAACGACTGAGGAAGCTGGCCCACCTTGCTTGCCGGCCGTTGAGACGCTTGGAATGCGCGGATGTACGTCAAGTTCTTATGGTCTGTCCAAATGGTGAACGGTTCCTCGGCCCCCTCCAGCCAATGACGCCACTCCTCCAAGGCAGCCACCACTGCCAACAGCTCCCGATTCCCAATGTCATAGTTCCTCTCAGCAGGAAGGAAACGACGAGAGTAGAAGGCGCAGGGATGGACCTTCTGGTCCGTCGCCGACCGCTGAGACAGGATAGCCCCTAGTCCAGTATCCGAGGCGTCCACCTCCACAATGAACTGCCTCTTGGGGTCTGGGTGGAGCAAGACCGGGGCGGTGGTGAATCTGTTCTTGAGGGAACGGAACGCAGCGCAGGCCGCTGGAGACCAGTCAAACGGCAGGGAGGGAGAGGTCAGCTTGGTAAGTGGTTCCGCCACTTGGCTGTAGTTCCGGATGAACCTCCGGTAAAAGTTTGCATAACCGAGGAAGCTTTGTAGCTCCTTCCGAGAAGAGGCCTCCGGCCACTCTACCACAGCCTGGATCTTGCGGGGGTCGGCTCGGGTCTGGCCACTCTCCACGATGAAGCCAAGGTAATCGACAGAATCGGAGTGGAAACGGCACTTCTCTGCCTTAATGAAGAGCCGGTTGTGGAGAAGGCGCTCAAGTACTCGGCGGACATGATAGACATGTTCCTCGAGAGTCTTGGAGAAGATGAGGATGTCGTCAAGGTAGACCACCACAAACTCCTCGAGCATGTCACGGAAGACGTCGTTCATGAGCCCCTGGAATACCGCCGGAGCGTTGGTGAGGCCGAACGGCATTACCAGATACTCATAAGGACCCCTGGGAGTCTTGAAGGCGGTCTTCCACTCGTCGCTCTCTCGGATACGGACCAGATGGTAGGCACTCCGGAGATCCAGTTTAGTGAAGACGGTAGCCTGGGTGAGGGGCTCGAAGGTGGAGTTCATGAGAGGAAGAGGATACTTGTTCTTGATGGTGATCTCGTTGAGTTGGCGATAGTCAATGCAGGGCCGGAGACCTCCGTCCTTCTTCTTAACAAAAAAGAAGCCGGCCGCCACCGGGGAGGACGAGGGCCGAATGAGGCCTGCTGTCAAGGACTCAGAGATGTACTCCTCCATCGCTGCCTTCTCAGGGACGGTCAGACTGTAAAGGCGGCTGCCGGGAAGGGGAGCCCCAGCGCGGAGGTCGATTGCACAGTCGTAAGGCCGATGAGGAGGAAGGGCCTGAGCCCGGGACTTGCTGAAAACCTCCCAGAGGTTGTGGTAATCAGGGGGGATAGTTGAGAGGTCTGGGGGCGGCACACTAGGGAAACTCCGGGGCGACGGACTGGATGCAGCCTGAAGACACTGGGCATGACAGGAGGAGCTCCACCCCATGATGGTGCCGGAGGACCAGGCGATGTGGGGCTCATGCAGCGCGAGCCAGGGACGACCCAGAACTACTGGGACTGAAGGGGACCTGGTAATAAAGAACTGGAGTCTCTCAACGTGATTACCAGCAATGGTGAGGAGGACAGGACAGGTGCGTTGAGTGATGTCGGCCAGGCGGTGCTGATCCAATGCGAAGACCTCCAAGGGCCTCTCGAGGTTCTCAAGTGGAATGTTAGCCTGGGTGGCAAACTCAAAATCCAGGAAGCTCTCATCAGCCCCCGAGTCAACGAGTGCACCCACCGTCGCCCGCTGGTCTGCCCAGGCCAGGGTGACGCTCGTCAGATGGTTAGGTGGTGCATGGGTGTGGGAACAGGAAAAACGGCTCACCAGGATCTCCCGGGGTCCCAGCAAGCCTAGTCTTTTGGCCGGGTAGGACAATTGTAGATACCCTCAAGGCTGCAGTAGAGGCAAAGGCCGGACTTGAGCCAGGACTCCCGTTCGGCCGGGCTAAGGTGTGTGCTTCCCAGCTGCATGGGTTCCTCCCTGGTCACAGGCCGGGAGGTGAAGGGACCACCAGTCGCGGAAGAGGCAGGACGAGCAGCAGTCCAGTCACGAGAGCGGAAGGTCTGGGGAGCGGCTGGGGGTCCCAGTCTGGCTCGCTCCCGCCTTCTCTCCCGGAGGCGTCCGTCGATGCGGATGGCGAGGCTGATTAGGGCCTCGAGCGAATCGGGCTCCTCCCGGGTGGCAAGCTGGTCTCTCACAGCGTGGTTGAGCCCTTTCAGAAAAGTGAGATGAAGCGCCCGGTCATTCCAACCACTCTCGGTTGCGGCCAGTCTGAACTCCAGCGCGTAGTCGGTGACACTGCCACTGCCCTGCTGGAAGGTGCCCAACCTGGCTCCAGGGTCCTGGCCATGAGCTGGGTGGTGGAAAACCCTTTGGAGTTCTGCCACAAAATCTGTGTAGGAAAAACAGAAGTCAGCCCTCATGGACCAGGAAGCAGTAACCCACTGTGCTGCTTGGCCTGTGAGCAGGTTAGTCATGTAAGCCACCTTGGCTCCCTCTGTAGTAAATCTGCTGGGTTGATGAATGAAAACAAACTCACATTGCATGATGAACGTGGCACAGTCCTCGAAGTTACCGTCGAACAGTCGTGGGCTGGAGAGATGGGGTTCCCGGAGAGGTGGGTTGGGGGGGCGCGGGGTCGGCTGCGACGGCGGGGGGTAGGTTAACTGGGGCTCCAGCAACCGGTTGGTTCCACAGCAGGGTGTCAAGCGCTGTACCGAGGGCCTGCAGCTGCTGCAGGATATCTGCCTGTTGAACCCCCTGCGCAGCCTGCTGGGTAGTTAGGACATCCAAAGAGGCCTGGAGTGGCTGGACCTGGGTCCGGAGGCCCTGCACAGCAGCCGCAGCCGCCTCTAGCTGTTGGGTGTGGTCATTGGTCAGCTGGATCTGACCTGCTAAGGCTGCTCTAACACTGTCTGTGTCTGCTGGGGTCGACATGGTCGGGTCGTAATGTTATGGTTTGTAAACAACCCCAACAGCACGACACAGACAGGTAGTTCAGAGTTAGCCAAAAACTATGGCCGTATTTTTTTCACAAACAGAAATAAGCAAAAATAACGTAAATGCATTCGAGGGGAATGTCCTTTAGCCGAGTCGGGCTCTGCAGCTCTGTAGCACTGCCCAGAGCAGAGTTGGCTCTGCGGCTCTGCAGCTCTGCAGCTCTGCAGCTTACTAATAATCCACTTGTGGAGAAAAAGAAAACGGAGAATGTCATTAGTAGTGAAACGTAGGAATTACGAGGCAGAGTCCAGTAACAAGGCAGAGTCCAGTAACAAAACAAAGCGACAATTCTTCAGTGTTAAGGAACACACAAAAACAGATGAAGGTATTGAGTCCAGGATAAAAATGAGGATATCAGTTCATCAAAAAATAGACTTCCAAAAAACTCACCAAGGGCAAAGTGTAAATACGAGGCACGGGTCCACGGAGGCAGAGAGAGGAAACAGCAGCAACTTCCAAGGGCGCACTGGAGGAACACACAAGAGGAACAAGCAGTAGCTGGTGGTGACCAAAACGACCCGACACTGAATGTTCAGCAAACCGTGTATAAGAGGGCTCCCATTGAGCTGATTGGAAACTCCTCTCAGGTGCGTGATGGTAATTGGCACCTGGAAGCGCGCAGTACTGGGCCAGCCCTCACAATATATACATTATACGGGCCAAGCCTATAACGTGCCGGAAGAAGCATATATATAAGGGCCCCTGTTGTAATGCATTTTAGGTAGCAACTGTTCTGCCTTGTATTATTATTATAAAAAAACAAGTATTTGATTATATTTGTGCGCAATACATTGTAACCCTGTGCAAAGTGACTGTTTCTGACTGAGACTTTCAGTAAGAAACATGTTTTTTGTGTCTGTGGATGATTATCTGTTCTTGAAAGTGTTTTTGCAACTTGTGAGATTACGTTTAGGTGTGGCAGAGCGTGTGTGATAACTAGTGGTTTCTAAGGGGATAATTGGTGATTACTACTGGTTGCTACATGGTTAGTTGGTGATTAATTAACACAATTCTTAATTAAGGCGAGACAGTACCCCCAAAATCGTCTTTTAGCTTTTTTTCGACGATATTGAGATTGTTATATTTTGCTTCCATAACATGTCTTATTTCAAACTAGTGGCAATAAAATATCGAAAACAGACAATTAGTTGTTTATTTTACTTCATTTTGTCTTATTGTGTCCATAGATCACAATTACAATACAGAACTTTGATGTCGTTTTCTGAAAAACTAGTTTTTATGCATTTTACTTACACACAAAGACACGGAACTCCATTTCCCTAGTACCTACACACACCAAACTTTCTACATTTCTTCCCATCCATATTATGCTTCTTATTTCAGAGGGCTTTGTTGATATATCATTCATAGCCAGGTTTATAGTACATTTTATACCAAAACTAGGCGAAAATTGATTTTTTTATGACAGTAGACAGTATTTTCTGATGTATGGGCTGATAAGAGGACATAGCCACAATCCCCTCTGAAAAAAGTTTTGTTTTGAATGTATCAACAAAATGAAACCAAGTTATTGAATCTGGCATTATCCATGTTGGTGATGCGAGTCTTGGCGATACATGCAAATGTGAGCATATTTAATGGGGAAGCGCCTTATTTGCATATTGTGGCAACCCCAAGCCACCACTGGGCTTGGTGATTGAAGGACACTACGTAGCGACCCAATGGCTGGGCGCTGCCCATATTTGGGCGTCCGCTTCCGGGCGCACCTGTCGCTAGAGGATCATCAAGAGCAATTATCGAATCACGGCGCGGTGCGCCTGTTGAGGAGGGGGAACTTAATGGAGCCGAAGAACCCCCTCTCACTCTCTCGTAGCAGCGCCAGGAGACAGGCCACAGAGCGGAGATGCCGCCCGGCCGACAGATTAATGCTATAAAGCCAT
Organism: Notolepis coatsorum; assembly: GCF_963971535.1. Taxonomy (NCBI): domain Eukaryota; kingdom Metazoa; phylum Chordata; class Actinopteri; order Aulopiformes; family Paralepididae; genus Notolepis; species Notolepis coatsorum. Next base: position 2,675,111 of record NC_140184.1, on the reverse strand, counting down.
TATTGTTTATTAGAAAATAAAGAGTATGATTTTGGGAACTGCAAACTGTCTGCGTGTTGTTTATTCTGCCACCCCTACACCTGGAATTGCCACAGTGGTGGAGAATGCGGGCAAAGTCTACTGGCAATAAGGGGTGCAGAATAAACGACGATAGACAAAAAATTAGGAAAAATTAAATAAAAGAAAAAGAGAAAAGGAAAAATAATAAATAAATAAAAGAAGCAGCTCATACAGGCGAACCTGGACCAACAGGCCCGGCATGAGGAGGCCCTACAGGAACAGAGGAAACAGACGGGATGATCCAAGCGGAGCTCCAGCGGATGGCCTCTGACAAACAGGAGGAAGGACTCTCAGGGACGCGGCCTAACCCCGGGCGCTTCATCCCCAAGCTGACGGAGCAGGAGGATATAGAAGCCTATCTCCTAGCGTTTGAGCGCACCGCCAGCCAGGAGGGCTGGCCAGAGGATAACTGGGGGGGGACTGCTGGCCCCCTTCCTGTCAGGTAATGCACAAAAGGCCTACCAGGACCTGCCACCGGAGCAAGCCGAGAACTACACCCGGCTAAAGCAAGAGATTTTGAGCCGCTACGGCCATAGTCTGCAGTCCCGTGCGCAGCGTTTTCATGACTGGGTGTATGACCCTCAGGCCTCCCCGCGCTCCCAGATGCACGACTTAGTCCGCCTAAGCCGAGCCTGGCTAATCACTGACCACACAGGGCCCACTGTCTTGGAACGTATTGTTATGGACCGCTTCGTTAGAGCCCTCCCTTATGACACGAAGAAACAGGCGAGTCAGGCGGACCCCCGCTCCGTGGAGCAGCTAGTGAACATTGTGGAGGCCCACCAAGTAACGGGGGAGTTACTCAAAGGGGGGCGAGGGGAAAAGCCAGAGCGACTGAGAATAAGGAGGGGTCCCGACGAGCCCAGCCCAAGGGGCCGGGTAGGGAACGCAGGTGATCCCGAACTACCCCGAAGAAGGCCGCTGTTCGACCAGGACCAAAGACGCTGCTATGACTGTGGCGAGCCAGGGCATCTCTCGTGGGCCTGTCCAGGCCGGCATGTGTCCATGCCATCGGCGGCAGCTTCAGACCCTGCGGTAAAACATGCAATTATGTCGCAGCCTGTTGGGCCCATAAGGAAACGTCAGCGACACTTTTACCAGTGCGCGTCAACGACAAAGACGCCGTAGCGCTCCTGGACTCGGGTAGTGTCATAACGCTGGTTCAGCCCCATTTAGCACACTGCGACGCAGAGGCTCCGCAAGTGTCCGTGTCCTGTGTTCACGGAGACACACAATTGTATCCCACAGCGCAGATCACCCTGACAACCACCAAGGGGGTCTGCTTGCTGTGATATGTGCAACAGGGATATAACTACCTTGTTTAAATTATTCTTAGATGAATTGCACACATCACTGACCCAGGACCATGGACTGAGACTTGGAGGTACATCCTTTTACAGTGTTATATGCCCACCGTGTTACACAAAACATGACTTTGTTAACCACAGCACCTCACTGTCCCTGACTTTGTTAACCACAGTACCTCACTGTCCCTGACTTTGTGCACAGTACCTCACTGTCCCTGACTTTGTGCACAGTACCTCACTGTCCCTGACTTTGTTAACCACCTCACTGTCCCTGACTTTGTTAACCACAGCACCTCACTGTCCCTGACTTTGTTAACCACAGTACCTCATTGTCCCTGACTTTGTTAACCACATGACCTCACTGTCCCTGACTTTGTTAACCACATGACCTCACTGTCCCTGACTTTGTTAACCACATGACCTCACTGTCCCTGACTTTGTTAACCACAGTACCTCACTGTCCCTGACTTTGTTAACCACATGACCTCACTGTCCCTGACTTTGTTAACCACAGTACCTCACTGTCCCTGACTTTGTTAACCACAGTACCTCACTGTCCCTGACTTTGTTAACCACATGACCTCACTGTCCCTGACTTTGTTAACCACATGACCTCACTGTCCCTGACTTTGTTAACCACAGCACCTCACTGTCCCTGACTTTGTTAACCACAGTACCGCAGCACAGACTGCCTGTATCACTTTTATAAAGGTAGATAGAAGGTACCTGGAGAATTATCCGACGTTTTTCCCAATATGTTCATTATTATTATTATTCATTATTATCATAAGTAACATTTATTGTATGCGTTTATTGCATGCGTTAGTTATTATCTGGTGCCACCTAGTGCAGGGGTTCTCAACCTTTCTGTTGCCAAGGCACCCCTGTGTCCAATAAAATATTCCAGGGCACCCCTACATACGATAAAGACTTTTCCGGTCCTGTCTTTTTTGCTACAATGACAAAAGTGCTTGCTTTCAAAATAACGTTTATTTAACCCATTGAAACCGGGAAACACATTTGTGTGTATATGCAGGCTATATCATGCATTATTAGCAGGCGTTTCAGGTCTAAATGTATAAATAAATATAGCAATAGTGTGACCATTTCTCAAACAGAAAATCATGTATTTTTTTTTAAATACAGAAAAGGATCACACAACATGATAACAGTCTGGTTTAGCATGAGAACACAACATGATAACAGTCTGGTTTAGCATGAGAACACAACATGATAACAGTCTGGGCCCTATTCCCCGTACCTGGTTCATCTAAGTCGATCAAGAGTCCCATTATCCAGATTCAATTAACCCGATGTTTGAATCCGGGATTTTCCTGTTCCTCGAAGGTGGATTCAGTCTCGTTCATTTGAACCAGACTTGAGACTCCGGATAATTGCGCGCGCCCGCCTCAGCTGAAAAGACAGCAAGTGTCGATAGCAGAAATCCTGATCTTCTAACGGCATTGATTGATTGATTGATTTAAAACGTTATTAACAGATTGCAGAATGGGTGTGCCTGCTGGCAGTATAGGCTTATGGAATGAATAATCAAATGAGATCTTGCTAGCGAAAATAATTAGTTCGGCTCTTTCAGAATAACAATACAAACAAGCCCAAATAGTATATCTAATTGATACGAATTATATCATGAGGATATCTGTATGTGCTTAGGTATTAATATTATGTACTATATAAATACATGGTTTTCAAAGAGAGGCTTGGAGGGAGGCTTGCAGTTACCAGTGACACCTCATGTTCATCATCAGATAACAGTGCTTGAAAAGATAAATGCATTTTCTCGAATTCATTCATCAAAAACGTCAAAGGCTCATTCAATTTATCAAGTCACGTCACGTCATCAAATCCATCAAACAGCGCATCTCCTCATATATTTTAATCCCAGTTACAATATCACAATAACGTGTGACACTATCACAGTGATACAATTAAATATTCCACAGATTCAGATTCCTCATAATTCATATCCACAATCCGCGCATAGACGCTTCAGCTTGAATGAAACGCATCCGGGTGCTCCGTTAAGCAAATACACAGCGAAGAATATTAAACTAATCAGAGCCAAACACCCGATAGGTTTCATTCATTAAAAATATCCCAGCGGGATTCACATTTGCAATGATCCGTTTAGTCCGTTATTAAAATAACTGTGTGTAGCGACTCGCGAGCGCCGTATCCGTATAAATATGACGTGCATTATATAGGACAAAGTAAATTCATAGGCTGAATATAATTTATTATCAGCGTTACTGCAGACATATTATTTTACATTTCAAACGAAGCACAAGAACATAATTCAGAATGGTATAATGCAGATCTAGACTGTGAGAATCATTTCAGGAAGCGAGCTGGCATTTCTTTGCGGGGGCGTGGCCATGGTTCATCCAGCTAACTGAACTTAACCCTGCTCTCGACCAGGCTCAAACTTTTTGATCTGTTGTCATAGTGATTTAGACAATCGAGCGTCGGGGAATGGAAAGGTCCGGCTTAAGTCAGGCTATGCTGGATATTATCCGGCTAACTCAGTTAGCCAGGTACGGGGAACGGGGCTCTGGTTAGCATGAGAACACAACATGACAACAGTCTGGTTTAGCATGAGAACACAACATGATAACAGTCTGGTTTAGCATGAGAACACAACATGATAACAGTCTGGTTTAGCATGAGAACACAACATGATAACAGTCTGGTTTAGCATGAGAACACAACATGATAACAGTCTGGTTTAGCATGAGAACACAACATGACAACAGTCTGGTTTAGCATGAGAACACAACATGATAACAGTCTGGTTTAGCATGAGAACACAACATGATAACAGTCTGGTTTAGCATGAGAACACAACATGATAACAGTGCTGGTCTGGTTTAGCATGAGAACACAACATGATAACAGTCTGGTTTAGCATGAGATCACAATTGATTGATTGATTGAAAAGTTTATTAACAGATTGCAGAATGGGTACAGTACAGTACAAGTTCAAGTTCAAGTTCTTTAATAGTTGTCATACAGAAGTACAGAATACTTTCATACAAAATGCTTCTTACTGTTACGCTCCAGAGACTGTGCTAGACAAGATAGTATCAAATAACATAATAACATAATATAGCATGAATTTAGAAGAAGAAAATGAGGTCACAGTGTTCGGTATAGACATATGTACAATGTTCTGAGTTACCATATAATATACAATACACAATACTATGCAGTGTACTAATGTACAGTACTATCTAGTGCAAAGCAGAAATGGGATGAGGTACAATTTTAGGTACAATTTACAGTAAGGTGTACGAGTTGTAGTGCAATCCTTCATCCATAAATATAAAGTGTGGGGAGTGGGTGCTACAGTGTGTTTGTTTAAAGTGGGTGTGTGCTATAAGTGTGTGGAGTGGGTGCTACAGTGTGTTTGTTTAAAGTGAGTGTGTGCGTGTGGATGTGTGTGCTATGTGCGTTTGGTGGTTGTTGTTGTGTAGTGTTCATTCATTGTTCGTTTAGCAGCCTGATGGCCTGGGGATAGAAGCTTCTTCTGAGTCTTTCTGTGCTCGCCTTGAGACTCCTGTATCGCTTGCCTGACCGCAGCAGTTCAAAGAGGCAGTTGTTCGGGTGACTGGAGTCTTTAATGATTCTCTTAGCCTTGCCCTTGTGTTACAGGTACCAGGATATGGCACCTGATAGCAGATATATGTTTAACCTATGAAACAGGTTGTAGTTAATCATTTGACAAAAGAAAGGTGCAGACACGATGTTATTGACTCTGGCTCCTCCCGGTTGTATATTTCAACAACATTTATTCATTCAATAGAATAATCAATCAATCATCATCATTGTATCATCATTGTATCATCATTGTATCATCATTGTATCATCATTGTATCATCATTGTATCATCATTGTATCATCATTGTATAATCATTGTACCATTTAGTTACATTACTTCAATACATTCAATTATAATCCCATACTTGTTATTAATTCAAAAGCATATTCATCATTGCAACACACATTCTACCCTTTTAGGATACCCTGGTTCACTTCAATAGCATTTTCCTTTTAAATGTAGTTATCCAGTATTATATACTGTACATTGTGATTACTTATGTCTTTATACATATTTGGCATCTTAAATATAAGCACGTGAGAAGAGAAACATTATCCTGTTAACCTCTGTCTAGACATGTCTAGGCATGTTGGAAGGGACCATAGTATGTCTTTTAACCAACACTGTCATTCTCATTGTCTGTCAAACAATTCCTTAAATCACCAATAAGTGTTACCTTTATCATCAGTCACTTATCATCAGTCATATCCACTATTCTCTAGTATACCGAAATACCTCCACACCTCAGTGGTATCCATAGTTGTGTTCCTGTCTCAAGTTCTATTGAAACTCAAATGTGCACTGAAAGTACATTTATATATATATATGTATCGGGCCGTTCTCAACCCTACTAGGAATTTGCTAAAGCGTGACCATGGTATAACTCAAGGGAATAGATTTATATTTACATTTAACGGAGGGCGCAATAGAGAGAGAGAGAGAGAGAGAGAGAGAGAGAGAGAGAGAGAGAGAGAGAGAGAGAGAGAGAGAGAGAGAGAGAGAGAGAGAGAGAGAGAGAGAGAGAGAGAGAGAGAGAGAGAGAGAGAGAGAGAGAGAGAGAGAGAGAGAGAGAGAGAGAGAGAGAGAGAGAGCATGTGGTACAGCTCCGGTGTTTAGCTACCTTCTAGGTAGGGTAAGCTAAAGTAATTTCCCTCTAACCATCTTGTACACAATATACACATTTACTACACAGCAATTCAACCCAACACAGTATGTATTTCAAAACATAAACCTTTATAATCCCTGTGGCGATACTTAACTTCGACACGTTAGTGCTTAAATGGACAATTGTGTTCCAACACTATTTAAATGTACCAACGAAACGTGGCGCCGTCAATAGACGGTCTGCTTCTCAACCACGTTACCTGTCGTCTTAAACTTCTTAACCTTGACTCAAACATCGACAATAGTTACTTCATTTGAACCCTCGACATTGCATGTATCCTTGTTAACCTTTATGTGTGTTTTGTAGTATATTACCCACCTATGAAACAGGTTGTAGTTAATCATTTGACAAAGGAAAGGTGCAGACACGATGTTATTGACTCTGGCTCCTCCCGGTTGTGAGGCTGAGATTGCCTCGTGCGTTCCTAAGCACACAGTAACGGGTCCCTGGAAGGCGAAGTCACTAAACACCAGTCCTATACCGCCACCTATTGACCAGATTATGTTAATGTCTCCCATTACATATAAATGACTTGTTCTACCTTGTTTCTGATGGAGGTAATCCTGTACCAATATGTTCACACTGTTTTGACACATAATCTAAAGATATTAACATGATACCACTTCTAGTGGGCATCACACACTCCCTGACCTTAAAAAAATGGCTCCTGACATTTCCGAAAATCACTAAATACACCCATCCAATATCACCCTCAGGCGTGAACCCCTAACAAACTTCCCATGGGCGGACCGTGGGCGACGGCTGGACGGTAAGCATACTGGCCATGTTGTGGAAGGCTGTAAAAAATTGAATGCAACCATGGCATTACGAAGGGTATCAATTGATGTGGTAGTGGACTGTGGTGTGGTGCGGGCACCATCGGTGGCCACTGTACTACTGAATTCACGGTCACCTTGTTCTGCACTGACGGTTCACCTAGCATATCATACGTGAGACATTGTTTAGGCCTTCTGTCACGGGCAGACCTCCTAACCTCTGACTGGACCTGTTCTACCGGCGAGAGTGGAGGGGTTCGGAGATTGAGCTGGGCTACGGGGGAGTGAGCTTGGGGTTGGGGTTGGGCTATTGGAGAGTGAGCTTGGAAGTGGGGTTGGGGTATTGGAGAGTGAGCTTGGGGTATTAGAGAGTGAGCTTGGGGGGTCTCCCTTTCTTCTTCTTCCCCTGATTCACTAACATCTCCCTCCGGTCTGGCCAAGACAGGCAAATTCCCATCCATGTTTCCTCCCCTGTCGTCTTCACTCTCAGGGCGCAGGCCTGGCATGACTTCAGGTCGTCGTTCACGGTGTCCAAGTGATCTTTCCTCTGTCCTTTCAACAGGTATCCTTAGCCAGTATCCTCTGTCACTGTCATCATCCGAATCACTGTCATTGCTGTCCCTTGTCTCTACTTGTCTTTGTGTGTCTGACATTCTTCCTTGTCTTGGTCTGTCATTCGTTTTCTTCGCAGGGACAGTTCTGGCTGGTGGTGGAGTCATTTCCACGGGCAAATCATTTACCAGCAGTAAGAGATTTCGGTGTAGTGTTCTGGTCTTTTTCTGGTCTCCATGTTCAAGGCAGACAATGTATACTGGACTCTCAGCGAGCTGGCTTTTGACCACGTAGATCGCCTTCTCCCAGTACGATCTCAACTTGCCTGGTCCTCCACGCTGATTGAGGTTTCTCACCAGAACTCTGTCTCCTGACTGCAGCACTACTCCTTTTGTTTTCTTGTCATAAGTTACTTTTCCTCTTGCACTGGACTTTTTGCTATGTTCGCAAGCAATCCGATAGGCTTCAGACATCTTCTCAGCCCATTGCTCCGCGTATCCTCTGGGTGAGTACGGTTCCTCTTTCTTCGTTAACCCAAACAACAGGTCAACGGGGAGGTGTGGATGACGACCGTAGAGGAGGAAAAAAGGTGAGTAACCCGTTGATTCATGTTTGGTACAGTTGTACGCGTGTAACACATGCGGGAGGTGGTCCTTCCACCGCAATTTCTCATTTTCAGTCAATGTCCTCAACATCTGTAGTATGGTCCGATTGAGCCGCTCCGCTGGGTTGCTCTGTGGATGGTAGGGTGATGTTCTAGAGTGGCCGACCCCAGACAGCCGTTGCAGTGCTTGGAACAGTTTATTCTCAAATTCTCGACCCTGGTCGTGATGTAATTTCGAGGGATAACCGAATTTGGGTATAAAGTCATTAAAGATACGCTCTGCAGCTGTTTTCCCACTCTTGTTCTTGGTGGGGTATGCCTGGGCAAACCTTGTGAAATGGTCGATCACCACTAGGATATATTCATACCCTCCACGACTGGTTTCCAGATGTAGATAGTCGATACACACAAGTTCTAATGGGAAGTTGGAGGTAATGCTGCCCATGGGAGCTCGGACATGGGTGACCGGCTTCTTAGACTTGATACAAGGACATCTTCGGGTCACATATTCTTCAATCTCTCTGGACATGAACGGCCAGTAGAATCTTTCTCTTGCGAGGTGGATCACTCTTTCTGTTCCAACATGACCCATCTCATTATGTAGATGTTTCAGGGCAAGTGTTCTATATTTTACAGGGAGGACCAACTGTTGGTATTGATTGGTCTTTCTGTAAAGGAGATCATTTTCAATATGTAATCTGCTCCATTCATGAAGTAGCTTTCGGGTTGCTGCGCTTACGGTTCTTCGTACGTCGTCTGACAATTTCGTGTTCGACTCTTTCAACTCCCTGATCGTGTTGATGGCTTGGTCCTCTTTTTGGGCCTTCACCAGTTCATCGTGGCTGATTGTTTGTAGGTGTGGGTGAGACTGCTGGTTTGAGTCTGGGGACGCGATGTTGAGCGCCGCAACCCATGCCACGTCTTTCCTTTCAGCTGCTTGGCTTCCTTCCCACGTTGCTCGTACTGCTTCATTAGAGAGCTCTTCTGTGCAGGTCCTTTCATATCTCTCCATATCCAGGGGAAGGCGGGAAAGTGTGTCTGCATCTATGTTGGACTTTCCGGGTCTGTATTTGATGTCAAACCGGAAGTCTGCCAGTTCTCCAACCCACCGATGACCGACTGCATTGAGCTTGGCAGTACTCATTACATAGGTCAACGGGTTGTTGTCGGTGTAGATAATAAAGTGTGGGGCATAATACAGGTAGTCACGGAATTTCACACACACAGCCCATTTCAATGCAAGGAACTCCAGTTTCCCACTGTGCATATGGTAATTTCGTTCGGCTGGTGACAATGTTCTTGACCCGTACCCGATGACTCTCAGTTTTCCATCTTGATGTTGATACAGAACAGCTCCCAGGCCTTGGTCGGAGGCATCCGTGTGCAACCTGAAGGGTAGGTTGAAATCAGGATATGCCAAGACAGGGGGGTTTGTGAGAAGGTCAATCAGTTGTTCAAGTGCTCTCTGCTGTTCCGTGGTCCACTCTATGGGCTCTCTGGAGGGCAACTGGGGGCGTTTGATGTTCCTACTCCGCGCTGGGGCTGGGGTCTTTCCTGGCTTGATTTGGAGTAGCTCGTAGATGGGTCTGGCAATTCGGGAAAAATCCTGAATGTATGAACGGAAATATCCCAGGAATCCTGTTATTTTCCTCACTTCGCCGACAGTTCTGGGTGTCTTACTTGACAGGGCTTTCACGGCTTCAATGTCTCGTGGGTCTATCTTGACCCCTTCTGCTGACACAAGGCGACCCACGTATCTGACTTCTTGCTTGAAGAGGTCACACTTCTCAGGTCTCAATTTCACTCCGTGACGTTGAAGGGCTTGGAGAACCTTGCGGAGTGTCTCTACATGTTCTTCAAATGTCTTTGCGTAACAGAGTACGTCGTCAAGATACGGGATACAGCATTCGTCCCTGAGGGGACCTAGCATCTCCTCCATGCTCCGTTGGAACGTTGCAGGGGCATTCGAGAGTCCAAATGGGATGCGCACCCACTCGTAAAGACCCCAAGGAGTGATGAAGGCGGTGAAGGGTCGTGAACCCTCGGCGACGAAGCCCTGGTGGTAGGCTTTCCCTTGGTCTAGGATACTAAACCAGGTATAGCCTCCAAGCGTGTCAGTCAGGTCTTGTATTCTAGGTAGTGGATGACGATCGGGCACAGTCTTTTTGTTCAGGAGGCGGTAGTCGATGCATAGCCGTAGGCTGCCGTCCTTCTTTCTGACGCAGACTACTGGGGCAGAATATGGAGACTTTGACTTGACTATCCAACCTTTCATTAACAGTTCCTGTATGTACTCTTTTACTTCTTTAAACAGTGGCTTTGGTACTGATGAGTACGTCTTCTGGACCGGGACAGTATCATGGAGAGCGATTGTCATCTGCAGGCTCGGGATGCACCCAATGTCACCACTGTCTTGTGCAAAGGACCCAGCCTCTTCACAAAGCATCCGGTTGACTATTGTCTGTTGTTCGTCGTCGAGGTGACTGAGATCGACGGGGGGTTTGAACAGGATGGAGCTGGGCACAGCCGACGTTGTAGCAGCACGGTTGGGGGGTACCGTAGGCTGGGAGATTTCAGGTGAGTAGGTTGGGATGGGGGTTTGCCGTGGGGAGTCTGTCGTGATGACTTTCCCAACACAATGGATGCTGCCCAGGGCTGTCTTCCTGGAGAGAGTGACGTTATGCCTTGTGTTGTTTCCCACAGGCACGGTGACATACGGCTTCCTGGGGTTTTGCGCTTGCAGCAGGCCTTCTCCAACATCCAGTTCTGCCAGCGCTAAACTGCTGTCATCTGGTTCGAACAGGAAGGTGGGGTCAGACAGGTCCACGTGGGGGGGGATTTGGCACTTGACCCAGGCCACTTGACCGGCGGGGATGACAGTGGCTTGTTTACCTGTTCGTAGGCGACCAACCTGGACAGGGGGTCTGTCAGTCTGGATATAACTCACCAGGAGTTCTGCCTTCTCGGCTGGTATCACCATGGCGTTACAGAGCAGGCTGGTGAGAGTTGGGATCAGTCTTCCAGGTTGTTCTTGTATCATCACTTCCAGCACATTAAAACCCAGTAGGGGTCTCTCAAGGACAAGGCTGCTTACAAGGAAAGGCACAGTGATTGACAGGTTAGGATCTTCATTCCCCTTTAAGTTCACCGTAAGGGCCACCCAACCATCAAATGGGAGGACCTCACCGTTTACCGCGTAGACTTTCAACTCCTCTTCTTCTTCGATGATTTCGCTAAGGGGTCTGACTGGCATGTCAGGTAAGTATCTATTCTTCCAAGTTCTGTCAATCATGCTTACTTGGGCCCCTGTATCAAGCAGGGCTTGGACTGCTAAACCGTTTAGGTTACAATGGGTGAGAGCTCTTCTCCCTACGAGCTTGGCGAGGCATTCACTCTTAGTGTTTGGTAAATTAGGGGGGTCTGTGTGCTTCTGTATCTGGTTTACCGTCTTGGTTCCTGTTCTAGGTGCAGTTTTCTCCTCTCTTACTCTTTCCTTCTCAGGCTCACTAGTACGACGGTTGTCAGGTTGGGACAGTAAAGGGGAACCGGTCAATGGTTGTCCTCTTGCAGTGACCGGCCTCAGTTTCCCTGACGCGGTGGTCTCTTTTGACAGCCTAACGCTCTATGGCCTTCTTCGCCACAATGGAAACAGTGAGGGCAATTAGGTAAATTCTGTGCTACACATTTGCTACAGCCATATGGCCTGTCCCTCTGCCTATTTATCCTCCCTGTTCTGACCTGGGGTGGTTGTTGCAGGAGATCCACTAGATTGGTAAGTTTCTCTACTTTCTCTGTTAACTGCTGGATCGGGTCTAGTTTAAGTTTCTTTCCTGTATTTTCTTCCCTAGTGGGGGGGGGACACTGTGCTCCCTTCACCTCAGCACCTGCACTATGTACATGGGGGGGTCTATTGCGATTGGTAGGCCCTAACCGTCGCTGTCTTTCACTCTCATCGCTCATGACCTTTTTCATCTGTCTGAGAATGGCCTCATCAGGTACTCTGTCTTCAAGTAAGGGTTTGAGTTCCCTACGAATGTCATCATGTTTGTGTCCTAAACCTTGATATACAGTGTGGAGAAAGACATCCTGAACGGTTCGTTCGTTGTACTTAACGTCAGTAGCAGCATATTTTGATGCTAGTAAAATCTTCTGCTTGAGTCCTATGACTCTATACAAAAACTGCTGTGGTGTTTCACTATCCTTTTGCTTTGTACACATGAGTTCTTGAAACAACTCTGTATTACTCTGTTCACCGAGGTGAGAATGGAGAAAACCCTTCAGCTCATCGATAGTCAAATCGTCTTTTACCATTAACATATCCTTAAAGCTGCCAGCTTTGATCACTCTCAAGACTGCTCTAACAACCTCTGCATCGCTGAATTGCTCCTTCAGACCTTCGTCGATCTGTTTGCAGACACTGTTGTAACTAATGTCTGATCCCTGGTCTCCTATCTGACCTCCCTGGAGCTTAAACTCCCTGCGGTGAAGGTACGACAGTTCTCGTAAAGATATTAGTTTATCTGGCGACACACCAGGGGTTTCCTGTTTACTTTCGGTGTCTGTTACACTCTTATTCAATGGCACAGCCTGAGCTGTGGGTGGTGGTACACTGGGCAGGCACTGTAAAACCTGGTTGCTTACTTTTGGAGTGGGCACACCCTCAATGGTTTCACTTACATCATAAAAGACGCTAATGGGGTCGACTGGTACTGCATCACTTCGACTGGTGGACCGTAGGCCCTCGGTTTTACCCTCTTCTAGACCCACCACCTCACTCTGCATAAGTCCATCAGTTACATCTTTTATCTGTAATAAATAAGACAACCCTGTATCCTCTAACTCCAGTAAAACCTTACTGTACAGATAGTCGTTGATAAAGTTGAAGCACCCCTCCGCATCGTCTACGGTAAGGTGGGTTCGGTCAGACGTCTCCAGTCCTGGTATCAGTTCCAATGCCTCGGCAATGCGAAACAGTTCATCCGCAGGTAGAGTGAACAGGCTCTTCTTGATGTCCCACACCAAGCTTTTCCTCTCGCTGTCTCCCATGGCTGCTTCCCGATTCCTCGCACTTGGCTCTCAGTTCAGGATCACTGTGACGACTTTCCGTGGTGGGTGGATCCCCTCTACACGACACCGGTCTTCCTTCTCGTCAGGTAGAGTAGTGGACGTAGTCTCGTTGTCATCTGGCATCAGATGAGGCACTTCACTGCTGTCGATGCTGCGCAGATCAATCCCTCATTCGACGACCTTTACACCGGGCGTTGGTTCCTGGTTCATCGGGTCGCGGTTGGTCCAGGTGTCAAGATCTCTGGATCAGCTCCCATCCAGCAGGTGGCGCTGATCCCGGACGAGCCCCCAATAAACTGTTACAGGTACCAGGATATGGCACCTGATAGCAGATATATGTTTAACCTATGAAACAGGTTGTAGTTAATCATTTGACAAAGGAAAGGTGCAGACACGATGTTATTGACTCTGGCTCCTCCCGGTTGTATATTTCAACAACATTTATTCATTCAATAGAATAATCAATCAATCATCATCATTGTATCATCATTGTATCATCATTGTATCATCATTGTATCATCATTGTATAATCATTGTATCATCATTGTATCATCATTGTATAATCATTGTACCATTTAGTTACATTACTTCAATACATTCAATTATAATCCCATACTTGTTATTAATTCAAAAGCATATTCATCATTGCAACACACATTCTACCCTTTTAGGATACCCTGGTTCACTTCAATAGCATTTTCCTTTTAAATGTAGTTATCCAGTATTATATACTGTACATTGTGATTACTTATGTCTTTATACATATTTGGCGTCTTAAATATAAGCACGTGAGAAGAGAAACATTATCCTGTTAACCTCTGTCTAGACATGTCTAGGCATGTTGGAAGGGACCATAGTATGTCTTTTAACCAACACTGTCATTCTCATTGTCTGTCAAACAATTCCTTAAATCACCAATAAGTGTTACCTTTATCATCAGTCACTTATCATCAGTCATATCCACTAGTCTCTAGTATACCGAAATACCTCCACACCTCAGTGGTATCCATAGTTGTGTTCCTGTCTCAAGTTCTATTGAAACTCAAATGTGCACTGAAAGTACATTTATATATATATATGTATCGGGCCGTTCTCAACCCTACTAGGAATTTGCTAAAGCGTGACCATGGTATAACTCAAGGGAATAGATTTATATTTAACGGAGGGCGCGAGAGAGAGAGAGAGAGAGAGAGAGAGAGAGAGAGAGAGAGAGAGAGAGAGAGCATGTGGTACAGCCCCGATGTTTAGCTACCTTCTTGGTAGGGTAAGCTAAAGTAATTTCCCTCTAACCATCTTGTACACAATATACACATTTACTACACAGCAATTCAACCCAACACAGTATGTATTTCAAAACATAAACCTTTATAATCCCCGTGGCGATACTTAACTTCGACACGTTAGTGCTTAAATGGACAATTGTGTTCCAACACTATTTAAATGTACCAACGAAACGTGGCGCCGTCAATAGACGGTCTGCTTCTCAACCACGTTACCTGTCGTCTTAAACTTCTTAACCTTGACTCAAACATCGACAATAGTTACTTCATTTGAACCCTCGACATTGCATGTATCCTTGTTAACCTTTATGTGTGTTTTGTAGTATATTACCCACCTATGAAACAGGTTGTAGTTAATCATTTGACAAAGGAAAGGTGCAGACACGATGTTATTGACTCTGGCTCCTCCCGGTTGTGAGGCTGAGATTGCCTCGTGCGTTCCTAAGCACACAGTAACGGGTCCCTGGAAGGCGAAGTCACTAAACACCAGTCCTATACCGCCACCTATTGACCAGATTATGTTAATGTCTCCCATTACATATAAATGACTTGTTCTACCTTGTTTCTGATGGAGGTAATCCTGTACCAATATGTTCACACTGTTTTGACACATAATCTAAAGATATTAACATGATACCACTTCTAGTGGGCATCACACTTGCAACGCTTGTAGTAAATGTTCTGGAGGGTGGGGAGCCCCCCTCCAATTGTGCGTTCGGCTGAACGTGTCACTCTTTGTAGTCTGCTTTGGTCTTGTGCAGTGCTATTCCCAAACCAGGAGGTGATGTTGCCGGTCAAGATGCTCTCTATTGTACATGAGTAGAAGTTCTTAAGGATCTTCTGGCTGACTTGGAACTTCCTTAGGCGCCTGAGGAAGTAGAGGCGTTGTCGTGCCTTCTTCACAACACTGTTAATGTGTGTGGTCCATGTCAAGTCCTCGGATATGTAGGCTCCGAGGTACTTAAAGCTGTTGACTCTCTCAACCGGTGCCCCGTCGATGCTGAGGGGGCTGTAGTCCTTGACCCCCGACCTCCTGAAGTCCACAATCATCTCCTTTCATCTCCTTTGTACAGCTCAATACATACAATTGTTAAGGGAATGCAGACCAGAGAAAGACTTTGGTCTTGTTTACAGTACATCAGGGTCCCCCATTTTCAATTCATCGTAACATATATGACATACATGACATACAGATAGACAGTACTGCTACATCTATACATTTATGACATATCAGATTTGCAAATACAGTACTGTTTGTGATAAAAAAGTGTCCAGAAAAAGAGTGTATATACATTTGATGTGGAAACTGTACATTGGAGGAGGTTGGGTGGGTGGGGTGGGGTTGGGTGGGGGCTGTACATTGGAGGTGGGGGGGGGGGGGGTAGGGGACACACACACACTGTACACTGTACATTGGAATACTGACAAAGCCATACTTGGTCATTTATTGTACAACTGGGTTAGGACATTTGTAGGGGCCAGTTTCGAATTGCAGTCTCCCGTAGGTGCTCTTTAAGAGCGGTTTTGAATGTGGGTAGGGATTCACATTCCTTTACAGCTTTGGGTAGGGCGTTCCACATGGCAATTGAAATATGTGTTTTCGCATTTAAATGGTAAATGATGCATTTATATAGTGCTGTAAAATGTTTTGCTC
The DNA here is from genome assembly GCF_963971535.1 of Notolepis coatsorum. Classification (NCBI taxonomy): domain Eukaryota; kingdom Metazoa; phylum Chordata; class Actinopteri; order Aulopiformes; family Paralepididae; genus Notolepis; species Notolepis coatsorum. Next base: position 2,659,030 of record NC_140184.1, on the reverse strand, counting down.
CATTCACTCACACATTCACACACCGATGGCGGAGGCAACCATGCGAGGTGCCAACCTGCTCATCGGGAGCAATTAGGGGTTAAGTGTTTTGCTCAAGGACACTTCGACACGCTACCTGGGAATCGAACCGGGAACCATCCAATTACCAGAAGAACACTCTACCTCCTGAGCCACTGTCGCATATAGTTACACACACACAGTCCCCCACACACATGCATTTCATCAGAGAGGTCAGAGTGCAAGGTCGCACATAGTGCAGTGCCCGTGGAGCAGGTTTGGGGTTCAGTGTCTTGCTCAAGGGCACTTAGGCAGGATGGTGGGCATCGTAGAAGTACTGTAACACCAGCCACCCTTCAGTCACCAGCTCACAGCTGGAATACACCCTCCTGTCAGTGGCAGGGATCGAACCGGCGACCTTTTGGTTACTGGCTGGCCTCTTTACCTCTCTAGACCATCAGAAAGCTGCCTTCTATGTTCATAGAAATAGAATAGAATAGAAATACTTTATTCATCCCGAGGGAAATTTGGTTCTGCAGATCGCTCACAGTAAACAGTGAACATTTAGGTAGACAAAACAAAAGTCACGAATAAGAATAAAAATAAGACTAAGAATAAAATTAAATAAACATAAAATACAGAGATTTGCACTACAACTCATACCTCATCGCACCCTCCCCTAAGTTGTACCTCATCCCATTTCTGCATTATACTTTTTCATTCACATATTCATACTAAAATACGGTCTAAAGTATAAGTATGTTTTTATCGTTTTCTGCAGCTTTCTCCAGAACTTGATTTATAGCCCTAAATGCATTATATTGATGATCAAATACAGTTTGGTAGGAATCTGTGCGAGATAAAAATGTTCAAATGGACGTACTTCTAGAAGTTACTACGTATGATCTGATGATGACCGGATGGGGGGGGGGGGGGGTCGTTTATAATTCCGTGGGCAACGTTATATCATTCATCTAGTGTGGGTGATATGATCATTAGAGCAGTTAGTATAGTATAGAAGACATTACAAAATAACGCTGAAACTCACCGTAGCTTCCTCTCGCCGTTGGGAGATGAGCGTGGAACAGAATCTTTTCTATTATGGGATGTCGAAATATCCAATCCATTTCCAGGTTGTATAATAGTATATACGTCCAAATCATGTTGTTTATCGAGTTATTGGTAACGGATCACTATCCGTCGTGATCAGCTCGAGTCCTGGGACTATTACCGAGTGATCGGACCAAATTGAAATGAGCACCAGCTTCCACTTCCTGTTTCTTCCCTGGGCGATCCGCCGATCGGCCACCAGATGGCGCTCTTGAACAGTTAGAGAGTTGATAGGGGCTCACCACTACGCGTGTACCACTTCCGCAACGGATTTGATTTCCGGGGTTTGCCCTGATTGGCCGCGACGGCCACGTGAACGCCGCAGCCCCGCACCGCGGCAGCCCCAGACGCGGCAACGTCTGGCTGCTGTGTTTCACTGCCGCTTTCCAACGCCGCAGCAGCATTGTCGTGCCACATCGCCTGAGTGCAGAGCTGTTTAATCACTTGCCCCACTGCGTTACCAGTGGCGCGACGCTGGAGTTCACTTCGCATTGCTGAATTAAAGAATGAATAAGTTAAACGTGTCAATTCAGCAGTCAAAGAGTTGTATAAATCTAACTTCATTAGACGGCCGACGTACGGCTTGTCCATTAATGGATATATAATGGATATTTAATTTTTCTGCCACCGTGGTGTAATGGTTAGTCCCAATACCTCTCACGTGGACAATCCGCGTTCGAATCCCGCCTTTTTCAATTTTTTTTTGCAATGTAAATGCTTCAATCTGGCGCACTTTGAGAGCTATATAAAGAATGACGCCTTCAAGCGTGTATCCGGAAAAGTAGGTTTCTTCTTTTTATTTGATTGTGACATTTGAAGACATTTATGACATACAGATATACAAATATACAGTACTGTTTCAGAGAAAGAGATCCTAAAAAAAATATATATACATTCTAGGGGGAAGCAACTGTACATTGGAGGGTTTGACATTTACCGGGGCCAGTTTCTAATTGCCACCACCCGTAGGTGCTCTTTGAGAGCGGTTTTGAAGGAGGGTAGGGATTCACATTATTTTACGGCTGTGGGTAGGGTGTTCCACATGAGAGAGAGAGAGAGAGAGAGAGAGAGAGAGAGAGAGAGAGAGAGAGAGAGAGGGGGAACGAGAGAGGGGGGGAGGAACGAGAGAGAGAGAGGTAAAGAGAGGGAGAGAGAGGGAGGAGGGAGAGAGAGGGAGAAGACAGAGAGGTAAAGAGAGGGAGGATGGAGAGAGAGAGAGGTAGAGAGAGAGAGAGAGGGTCTCACTGCTTGCTGCCCTGGATTCTGACTGAGACCCCGACCTGCTGGGAGCATCTTCTCTGCTCAACACCTTGAAAGACATGAGATTGTGTTGTTGTTGTTGTCGTTGTTGTTGTTGTTGTTGTTGTTGTTGTTGTTGTTGTTGTTGTTGTTGTTGTGTGTGAGATCAGACAGGACCTACAATAATGGTGACCACTGCTCTATATATACTATAGTAGTAGATAAGTGGAGGGACCCATGTTACTGACCACACCCTCTCTCTCCCTCTGTGGCCCCTGCCGGGGAGCACCTGGGCTGGGTGTCCGGCCTCCTCTGGCCCCCTGCCGGGGAGCACCTGGGCTGGGTGTCCTGCCTCCTCTGGCCCCCTGCCGGGGAGCACCTGGGCTGGGTGTCCTGCCTCCTCTGGCCCCCTGCCAGGGAGCACCTGGGCTGGGCGTCCTGCCTCCTCTGGCCCCCTGCCGGGGAGCACCTGGGCTGGGCGTCCTGCCTCCTCTGGCCCCCTGCCGGGGAGCACCTGGGCTGGGCGTCCTGCCTCCTCTGGCCCCCTGTCGGGGAGCACCTGGGCTGGGCGTCCTGCCTCCTCTGGCCCCCTGCCGGGGAGCACCTGGGCTGGGCGTCCTGCCTCCTCTGGCCCCCTGCCGGGGAGCACCTGGGCTGGGCGTCCTGCCTCCTCTGGCCCCCTGCCGGGGAGCACCTGGGCTGGGCGTCCTGCCTCCTCTGGCCCCCTGCCGGGGAGCACCTGGGCTGGGCGTCCTGCCTCCTCTGGCCCCCTGCCGGGGAGCACCTGGGCTGGGCGTCCTGCCTCCTCTGGCCCCCTGCCGGGGAGCACCTGGGCTGGGCGTCCTGCCTCCTCTGGCCCCCTGCCGGGGAGCACCTGGGCTGGGCGTCCTGCCTCCTCTGGCCCCCTGCCGGGGAGCACCTGGGCTGGGCGTCCTGCCTCCTCTGGATGACGTGGAAGGGCCCGGCTCAGTACTCTGCGTTTAAGGGCTTTTTCTGTGGGCCTATAAGCTCAAGGCCAAACCTTTTACCCTGAAAATATCTTTCAACCCGAGCAATTAAAAAGGTCCTGTTCCTGTAAGGTGTTTTTTTTGGTTAAAATACGTGTTAAGTAGCTCTACGTTCCAACAGCCATCACTGCTATAGAGTGTCTGGTCAGTAACATGGGTCTCCCAGTCCCTCAGCTCTGCAGTAAACAGTCATCACTGCTATAGAGTGTCTGGACAGTAACATGGGTCTCCCAGTCCCTCAGCTCTGCAGTAAACAGTCATCACTGATATAGAGTGTCTGGACAGTAACATGGGTCTCCCAGTCCCTCAGCTCTGCAGTAAACAGTCATCACTGATATAGAGTGTCTGGTCAGTAACATGGGTCTCCCAGTCCCTCAGCTCTGCAGTAAACAGTCATCACTGATATAGAGTGTCTGGTCAGTAACATGGGTCTCCCAGTCCCTCAGCTCTGCAGTAAACAGCCATCACTGCTATAGAGTGTCTGGTCAGTAACATGGGTCTCCCAGTCCCTCAGCTCTGCAGTAAACAGCCATCACTGCTATAGAGTGTCTGGTCAGTAACATGGGTCTCCCAGTCCCTCAGCTCTGCAGTAAACAGCCATCACTGCTATAGAGTGTCTGGTCAGTAACATGGGTCTCCCAGTCCCTCAGCTCTGCAGTAAACAGTCATCACTGATATAGAGTGTCTGGTCAGTAACATGGGTCTCCCAGTCCCTCAGCTCTGCAGTAAACAGTTATCACTGCTATAGAGTGTCTGGTCAGTAACATGGGTCTCCCAGTCCCTCAGCTCTGCAGTAAACAGAAAATACATTTTCTGGTATCCTGTTCCCACTTCATCCAATCAGGAGAGAGAACCCTAGATAATGTTAATGAGTCAGATTTTCTTACTGCACTGGTAGATTATTTCACTTGTTTCTAGGACACATTTGCTTAAATTCTTTTTGCAGTGTGGAGTTCTCTCTCCTGATTAGATCAAGTGGGAACGGGATACCAGACAATGTATATAAAGAGATTTGAATATAAAAATATGAGAAAAGTAAATAGTGTAAACAATATAACAGGTGCACAAGATCTCCCCAGAGAGGGGACTGCACTGTGCCGTTTAGGTCCAGATCTCCCCAGAGACGGGACTGTACTGTGGTGCCGTTTAGGTGCAGATCTCCCCAGAGAGGGGACTGTACTGTGCCATTTAGGTGCAGATCTCCCCAGAGAGGGGACTGCACTGTGCCGTTTAGGTGCAGATCTACCCAGAGAGGGGACTGTACTGTGCCGTTTAGGTGCAGATCTCCCCAGAGAGGGGACTGCACTGTGCCGTTTAGGTGCAGATCTACCCAGAGAGGGGACTGTACTGTGCCGTTTAGGTACAGATCTCCCCAGAGAGGGGACTGTACTGTGCCGTTTAGGTGCAGATCTACCCAGAGAGGGGACTGTACTGTGCCATTTAGGTGCAGATCTCCCCAGAGAGGGGACTGCACTGTGCCGTTTAGGTGCAGATCTACCCAGAGAGGGGACTGTACTGTGCCGTTTAGGTACAGATCTCCCCAGAGAGGGGACTGTACTGTGCCGTTTAGGTGCAGATCTCCCCAGAGAGGGGACTGTACTGTGGCGTTTAGGTGCAGATCTCCCCAGAGAGGGGACTGTACTGTGCCGTTTAGGTGCAGATCTCCCCAGAGAGGGGACTGTACTGTGCCGTTTAGGTGCAGATCTCCCCAGAGAGGGGACTGCACTGTGCCGTTTAGGTCCAGATCTACCCAGAGACGGGACTGTACTGTGGTGCCGTTTAGGTGCAGATCTCCCCAGAGAGGAGACTGTACTGTGCCGTTTAGGTGCAGATCTCCCCAGAGAGGAGACTGTACTGTGCCGTTTAGGTGCAGATCTCCCCAAAGAGGGGACTGTACTGTGCCGTTTAGGTGCAGATCTACCCAGAGAGGAGACTGTACTGTGCCATTTAGGTCCAGATCTACCCAGAGAGGGGACTGCACTGTGCCATTTAGGTGCAGATCTCCCCAGAGAGGGGACTGCACTGTGCCGTTTAGGTGCAGATCTCCCCAGAGAGGGGACTGCACTGTGCCGTTTAGGTGCAGATCTACCCAGAGAGGGGGCTGCACTGTGCCGTTTAGGTGCAGATATCCCCAGAGAGGGGACTGTACTGTGCCGTTTAGGTCCAGATCTACCCAGAGAGGGGACTGCACTGTGCCGTTTAGGTGCAGATCTCCCCAGAGAGGGGACTGCACTGTGCCGTTTAGGTGCAGATCTACCCAGAGAGGGGACTGTACTGTGCCGTTTAGGTACAGATCTCCCCAGAGAGGGGACTGTACTGTGCCGTTTAGGTGCAGATCTCCCCAGAGAGGGGGCTGCACTGTGCCGTTTAGGTGCAGATCTCCCCAGAGAGGGGACTGTACTGTGCCGTTTAGGTGCAGATCTCCCCAGAGAGGGGACTGTACTGTGCCGTTTAGGTCCAGATCTCCCCAGAGAGGGGACTGTACTGTGCCGTTTAGGTGCAGATCCTTCAGTCAGTCCTGTTCTGCAGTCAGAGCCACTCAGTTCTGGAACATCCTACCAACTGAAATAAGAAACTGTGCTACCTACCACACCTTTACAAAACAACTCAAGACCTGGCTATTAACAAATCAAACATGTGCCCACTTTTAATCAGTTCCTTGTGTATTTTGTTATTGCTTTTACTATTATCATGTTGGATTGTGTTGTACTTTAAATGCTTCTGTTTTAGGTGTATGGTAACATCTTGCTAAAAGGACTACAGTTGCGAATGAAGACAGCTGGCTAAAACTGGCACATTTACAGTACTGTTGATTAATGTGTACTGTCCTTTTTAAATAAACTGAAACTGAATTAACAGTGTAAACAGGGTGCAGATGAGGGTCTATATGCACCATCAGTTATATTAAACATTACAGTAAATATAGGCAACAAATCATTAGAATCTTAATATATACTATGAGTAAGAGTAAAAGTACACAGTACACACTAGGTGCAGTATACACAAGGTACCCTAACTGGCATGCTATACGTCATACGTTGTCCGTGCAGGTTTAGGTGGTTAAGAGTCACACACTTAGTGGGCAGACATCCCTAGTAGTTGAGCTGTGATGGACCTGTAAGCGCCTGGCAGAGGGCAGCAGGTCAAACAGGTGATGTGCTGGGTGGTGAGAGGAGGTCATAGGTCATCGTGTCACATGGTAGCCTCTCCCTGCTAGCTGGCACACCTCCACCATGCCGTATCGACGAGATGCCCTGCCTTGTGCAGAGCAGACGGGTTTCAGATCACGTGCAGGCAGCTTAAAACGCCTTAGACACCATTATTCTGTACTAGAGATAAGTAATAGAGATAAGGCTTGTAATACACAACAGAGTAATTCGACCACCACATTGTTCAGGTGTAATGCCGGTGGATATGGTGCAATATTGCCCTAAATTATTATTCTCTCATAATTGAACTACGCAGTTACATCATTAGGCCACAAGATGGCCCCGTTGTATGACTGAAGTAAGGGTTCAGTTGTGTCAGCATTTTGCTGTAGTGTAGGTTTCAGTTACGGCATACTGCTACTGTCTTTCATGGATCAACAATCATTTTAACATTCTCTTTAGTCTGTGTTACAACCCCAGTACGTCAAGGGGAAGGGGTAACTAGCATAAAAGATGATTGTGTAAACGGGAACCGGTACTAAATTAGAAAAAAACTGAGTATTGATAAGCTCCGACATTATCGGTACTGCTATCGGTAGTCTTGGAGCAGATTAGCTACGGAGCTAACAGAGTGTACCACTATGAATTGAAAATGGGGGACCCTGATGTAAACAAGACAAAAGTCTTTCTCTGGTCTGCATCCCCATAACAATTGTGTGTATTGAGCCGTACTGTATTGTAGCCATTCTGCAATCTGTTAATAAAGTTTTCATTCATTCACCATCCATCTGAGACGCAACGGAGCGGATTAGCTACAGAGCTAACAGAGTGTACCATCCATCTGCGACGCAACGGTGGCAGCAACACTTGAAACGGACTAACGTTAACGTTATGTCGAGTTCATACTACACTACACGTATGAACTCGACATAACGTTAACGTTACTCCGTTTCCATGAAGTGTTTAATTAGCAGCAATCCGTTGTTGAAAATTTAACGTTAAACCGGAAATGGAAACGCGAGGACAGGAAGCCGTCATGAAATCGTTGTAGTCATATTGTAGTCTTTTAGTCTTATTACCTAAAAGATTTGAACAAAATAAAAAGCAGCAGCACTATTGGATAACTGAGTCATGTTTGCTATGTATTTCTTTCTTTAGGGGAGTAGGACATTTGTTTCAGTTTTAGCATGATGTTTTATAGATGGCTAGGTTAAACACAGGTTTTTGTTTTTAAGAGGGGGGGTTTGACTTGATTTTATTGACGTTTATTTCAAATATGCAACACAACAAACAAACATCAAGTACAGATATAGCCTTAAGCCGTTCAAATAATAAATGTATAAAAGAAAATGTAATAATAATGAGCTAAAAGAACCGATAAGAGTATCGATAAAGTACCGAACCGTTAAGCAGTATCGATAAGAGTAGTAGTATCGATAAAATCCTAACGATACCCATCCCTAAGTAAAACAAAACTAACTCGGTAGGGAATATACTTTAACTGTACAATAATGCAAATGTCAAACCAAACATGCCCAAAACATACAAAGGGTGGCATCACTCCTGACTAGGGATGTCCGATATTATAGAAAAAACGTAAGATTGCCCTTATTCGCAGCAATGTCAGGTATAACAAGACATATTTAAAATAAATGTTTAAATGATGATCTTCATACACAGGCGTAGATATTGTTTCTTTCTGCGCCATGCCCTGCTCTACCTAGGAGCCACCCCTCTAAACCACATGCAGTATTTCATGAGTCCTATTGCAAAGCTTACAGATGTCAAAGAATAATTGGGAGGGACGCAATCTTTCAAAACTTAAAAATGCATTGTTTTGCATCTATATTTAGCACATATTTGATAGAATCTCTATCAAAAATAATCAAGCACCCCTTGCGTGTCTGGTTACAGGCAGCCATGTTGGAAGAGAGGAGTAGAGAGCAAGGCCTCTATTCAAACCAGAAGTCCTTCCGATGCAGATCACATTAGTTGGATTGCTGTCCAGGATGAATGTGTTTCTAGGTTCCTCTATGAATGCGCTGGTGTTTCTTTAAGTTGCCAGACTCACTGAAGCTCTTCTCACACTGGTCACAGTGGTAGGGCTTGCCTCCTGTATGAATGCGCTGGTGTTTCTTTAAGCCTCCAGAGCTACTAAAGCTCTTCTCACATTGGTCACAGGGGTAGGGCTTCTCTCCTGTATGAATGCGCTGGTGTGTCTTTAAGTTTTCAGAGATAGTGAAGCTCTTCTCACACTGGCCACAGTGGTAAGGCTTCTCTCCTGTATGAATGCGCTGGTGTATCTTTAAGTGTTCAGATTGACTGAAGCTCTTCTCACACTGGTTACAGTTATAAGGCTTCTCTCCTGTATGAATGCGCTGGTGTATCTTTAATTCTGTAGCGGTCTTGAAGCTCTTCTCACACTGGTCACAGTGGTAAGGCTTGTCTCCTGTATGAATGCGCTGGTGTTTCTTTAAGCTGCCATACTGACTGAAGCTCTTCTCACACTGGTCACAGTGGTAGGGCTTGTCTCCTGTATGAATGCGCTGGTGTGTCTTTAAGTGGCCAGACTCACTGAAGCTCTTCTCACACTGGTCACAGTGGTAAGGCTTGTCTCCTGTATGAATGCGCTGGTGTCTCTTTAAGTTGCCAGACTCACTGAAGCTCTTCTCACATTGGTCACAGTGGTAGGGCTTGCCTCCTGTATGAATGCGCTGGTGTTTCTTTAAGTCTCCAGACTGACTGAAGCTTTTCTCACATTGGTCACAGAGGTAGGGCTTCTCTCCTGTATGAATGCGCTGGTGTATCTTTAAGTGGCCAGACTCACTGAAGCTCTTCTCACACTGGTCACAGTGGTAGGGCTTGTCTCCTCTATGAATGCGCTGGTGTGTCTTTAAGTGGCCAGACTCACTGAAGCTCTTCTCACACTGGTCACATTGGTAAGGCTTGTCTCCTGTATGAATGCGCTGGTGTCTCTTTAAGTTGCCAGACTCACTGAAGCTCTTCTCACATTGGTCACAGTGGTAGGGCTTGCCTCCTGTATGAATGCGCTGGTGTTTCTTTAAGTCTCCAGACTGACTGAAGCTTTTCTCACATTGGTCACAGAGGTAGGGCTTCTCTCCTGTATGAATGCGCTGGTGTATCTTTAAGTGTCCAGCTTGACTGAAGCGCGATCCACATTGGTCACAGTAGTGAGGCCTTGACTCATTCATATCTCTGCATGTTGTTGGGGAGCAATGCAGCAATTGTACCTGGAGAAGAGAGAAGTACACCAATGAACAGTTCAGATTTTGCATTCGTTCAGTTTGTATTTCTCAAGTTCTCAAAATGTTTTATGCTCCAAATTTAGTTGATGTGATTTAAAAGTGAATCTGCTCCAAGGGCGGTTATTGAAAACTGGCCAACATTAATAAAATACTGTGATAAATCCCAACAGGCAGTTGCCTGCAATATGACATTGTGGTTGTATCTGTCCTTGTAACAATATCATTGTTGTTCCTAGTTTGTGTTGTTTTTTGGAGCAATTAAGAGTACACAGCCCACCAGTACAGATCATTCTGTCTGAAATTATATATTTAATGGAATGGATATTATATTAGCAATATCAATTATACATGTCAATTAATCCATGTATTGATTAGCCAAAGAGTAGCCTATTGATCATTTGTTTGTAATATATCTATCAGATCAAGATCATGAATTAAGATAACTTTTTGTCTGTTTCTTTCAAGTCTTATAGTATCCATCATATTGCCACCCTATAACCTTTCAGTCTGCCCAGCACCAAGACAACTGTTGGCATTGCAGCCTTGATGCTGCTCGTTAATCCTGTTGTGGCCTATGGCTGAAAGGAAAGGTAAAGTAGGAAATACCTTTTTCTGTTGATTTGGTCATATCTGTCTGTCATAGTAGTCTTTAGTGGTCTGTTTTTGACCAATTCATGGACAATGTATGTATTTACAGCTACGATAGACTACAATAGACCTATCAGAGGTTGTAATATTGTGAAGAGAATGAATGTAATATTTAATTAATTTAACCCTTTCAGTGCCAAACACGTAATATTACGCTTTTGCTCGCCAGCGGTTGAGTGCCAGTCACGTAATATTACGTTTTTGGATAGTTTGTCCTTTTTTTTTATTTTAATATCCTATTCAATGTCAGGGACCCGTATGTTGCCGTTAGAAGGCATACTGCGACTCCGAGGGTGCAGTACCGGCCAGATCCTCCCAGGTGGCAGTATCGAGAGTGCAGTAAACCCTGTTCCAGACCCTGTGTTACACTCAAATGTCTCCGGGCGCAGTTTTTTCAGTAGAGGGAAGCCTAGAGGTTCAATCGATCGCATCCAAACGTCTACAGGACATCCGATGCATATGTTGTGGTGGGTTTTGTAGTGGACCAGATGGACAGCAGATGGACCAGATGGCGATCAAACAATTGGAAAATCATTTTTGGAATACTCCCGATCACAGGTAAGGACTATCTGATGTCAATTTCAGCTTGATCGTGCAATGTTCTCATACACATCCAGCTGATCATCGTTTTGTGTTCAAAGCGAATGCTGTTACTGGCAATCAAATTATCAGAAACGACCCCCCCCCCCCTTTCATGCATTCATGATGAAAAAATAATACCTATTATCAGTGATGGGCAAGCTACTTGGAAAATGTAGCAAGCTACACTACAAGTTACTCTCGATTAAATATAGCTCAACTACGATGGAAGCTATCCCCAGATAAATGTAGCAAGCTACACTACAAGAACATGGCAAAAATAGCTAGCTACATCGGCACTACTTTTTTTTTTTTTTTAACTTCATGATCAAGTTTCCATCAAACAAATAGACAGGCAAAATAAATGCTCAGTTTGATTGTTTATTATAAAACTGAAACAAGCCCTCGGTCTGGCTTTTTGTGTCATCCTTTTAACATGAACTTGTATTATGTACAAAATCCAGGAAGGCACGTTTAGCTGGGTGCAGCCTCTACAAAAGAAAAGAAAGAGACCATTTGGTTTGATCAGTTTTTATAGTATAGTTTGTTGATTACTTTTGATGCAGTAATGGTCTTTTTCTTTTCTATTTTATCTTTATGTATTATTTATCCCTAAACTCTGCATCTTCTGGCTGCCTGATACCCTCTCCTAGCTGAAACCTGCCCACTTTATCAACCAAAAACACACTTCTTCAATATCTGAATTTTAACTAATAATAACTGTCTTACTGCATTTTACTATTATGCTACCATGTCTATACTACCACCAACTATGCTAATATGTCTATACTACTACAGTACAGTATGTACTCAAGAGTATAACACTCAAGCTCGACACTGCTAGACAAACAATACTACTTATCCTTGGCTGCTAGATGTACCACTCCTGCTGACTTGTTGTACACAATTTGTAAGTTGCTTTGAATGAAAGCGTCAGCTAAATGACCAAATGTATTTAAATATGTAACTCACAAAACATTCCATGGCCCCAAAATCATGTGGGGACCCCCCCTGGGGGTCCTGACCCACAGGTTGAGAACCACTGCTCTAGGTGATATTTTCCCTCTTAGTGTATGTACTATTTATGGTAGTTTGTTTTTTCTTTTCTCCACCCCCATAATATTGTTCATTTTCTGCCTACAGTGAAACATGTTAGTTAAATCTGTTGACAAAAAGTGCACTGACTTGTGTGCTGTTTGGGAAAGCTTTTCATCAGCTTACCTGAATATATGTGTTCTCAAGTTAGTGCTGGTCGTGTGGGATGTTGAGAGAAGCTTCGTTTTTGGCGGACACAATAAACACATATGTTGTTGTTATTGACATCATCTTCATCAATGCCATCAGCCCTGGAAACATCGAATCCTTCTGCTATTTCGCGCGGACTAACGGTTCGTTCATTCATTCATGGTCTACTCTGTGTTTAGATTTTTTTTACTTCCTGGTTTGCCGAGCTGGAGTGGTATGTCCCGCCCTATCCTGCCTCTGATTGGCCTACCCAGAATATTTTGGCCTAATCGTGAGTCGTCATACTCATATGTAAACCAACCAACCAATCATAGTGGGTTTTCTCCAATAGCATCCAGCTGCAGGACAGAAGAACACGACACTCTCAGGACCGAAGACACTTTTTTTTTTGTGTCTGTTTCTCCGGATATGTAGCGTGTAGCGTTTTGCTGACGCTACGGCACTACTTGATTAGAAAACTAGCTGCGCTACAGAGATCGCTACTTGATTCAAAAATAGCGACGCTACCATCACGCTACTGAAAAATGTAGTTAAGCTATGTAGCGTCGCTACTTGTAGCTAGCTACTGCCCATCACTGCCTATTATATACATTTGATTTGGAAATAGTAGCGTGTCCAGGCAAGAAACGGCAACGCTTATAGTAGAATTCAAGAATTCAGTAGAATAGCGCCCTATTATGGCTCGCGTCGGCATTATTTCCGGCGTTGGCTGTCTGGTGTGATCACAGCGCATGCGCATCATGCACCCAACGCCGGAAATAATGCCGTTTTGAGCAGTTTATAAAAAATATTTAAAATGTTTATTAGCAACGCCGAGCTTTCAAACCATCCCGTATCTCTGTCCGAAACCCTCGTGCAACTGTGAGTACATTTAAAATGTCTCTGTGATACTTGTATAACGAACGGTTCGGCCAGAACCAGTCCTTCAGGGTAAATCTAGGTTGGTTTCCTATTGAGGAGCAAGTGACTGTGGATTCACTCGGTGAGCTCTCATGCTGATCACCAGCGGCCCGCCTCCCCACACGGAGACAAACTGAGTACTTACTACTTAGTACCTGCAGTGGAAAAGGAACGAAGTAACAGGTACCTAAAGCGAGTAGAGTAGAGTAGAGTCGAGTAGGTACCATGCAGTGGAAAAGGGGCATTACATTCACCCACACAAGGGCTGAGTAATCACACCCGCCCCCCTCTCTCTCACACACACACTCTCCCAGCTCTCTTTCCTCATCTCTCTCACCCCCCCTCTCTCTCTATATCACACACACACACACACACACAGTATCAATGAGAGCATCAATAATACACCCGAGTGAAGTCTAGTAAAAAAAAAGTAAAAAATATATATTTTTTTTAATCGAGAGTAAAAAAAAATAGTGGCGTTAATAGAATCGGGCGATAACGCGCTAATACCACGTTAACTTTGACAGCCTTAGAAAATACGCATCCTTCAGGTCTATGGAGGTGAACCAGTCTCCCACTCTGACAGCGCTTAGCAGGTGTTTGACGGTCAACATTCTGAACCGTCTCGCCACAATCAGACGATTGAACGCGGACAGGTCCAGTATAGGTCCGACACCTCCCGATTTCTTGGGCACCAGAAAATACCGGGAATAAACGCCACACATCACGTCCTCCCTTGGGACCACGACTATGGCTTGCTTCGCTAACAGAGATTGGATCTCGTCGGCCAGAGCTGTCACTGCTGCTGACCCTGACAACAGGGTCTGCACCAAACCTGAAAACGGAGGGTGGGGGTGTGCAAACTGCAACACAAGCCCCCGCCTCAACGTTCCCTCCATCCACTTCGACATATGGCACTGCTGTAGCCATATGTGATGGTACTCCCAAAGCGCACCCGCCGCCATTTGGCACTGGTCCGCTAGGAACTGTAGATAGACGGCCCGATCCCGCCCGCTGTGCGTTGCCAACCCTGGACCCGCTAACCGCGCGAGCAGGGCGTTCCGTGGAGTCGGGACATCGGACCCTGACACTACCCACGAGGCAATCGCACCCAAGGGGGGACCCCGACAGAAAGGGCCGGTTTGATACGGGAGAAGCTGACATCATACTAGGTGATAAAAGCTCCCCCACTGAACACCCCTCCAGCATGGACTGCTGAGGAATTGTCCCACAGCTGGACATGCAAGGTGTGAGGCCCCCACACTGCCCAATAGGGTGGGTTCCTACACACCGTAGCCCTGCAGTGATATTACTACCACCCAAATCACGCGCGCCTGCCAGACCACTGCCGGTCTTCCGGGAGTGGGAGGCACTAACGTGATACCCGGCCTGGCGAAGGCGAGGTCGGGGAAACCCGCGCTGAGCTTGAAGGGGCCTTGAGCCCCCCTGCTGACAACCTTTGTAGTTGACAGACGTAACACCAGGCTCACCAATCGCAGACGCAGAACGCGTGGCGAGGGAGCCGCTTGACAGCACAACATTCTCACGGACAGACCCAGTTTCAGCCATCAACTGGGTGTCAGCCCCTGTCCCCATGAGAAGCGAAACGTGGGGCCACTTGCGCTTCATTGAAGACACGCGACCCGCAACCAAAGGAAACAAATCAGAGCCCTTATCCCACTGATTTTGGGGGGGGGGGGGGGGGGGTGACCGGAGAGCGAGCTGGACACAGCTAGACGGCGATGGTTTTTTAGGGCGTGCTCATCTAATGTAGCCGATCCCTCGGCCGCCAAGGCTGTCGGCCTTGCGGTCACCTCAGGCAGGCGAAACATGGCCGCTGGTTGAGGGCCTCACCACAGCCGTTGGCGAGGCCGTGCTCTCACCTCTGGCTGCATGGTGCGAGGCGGTGTGGGGGCCAGGTCAAATACCGCCCGCGTTTCGGCGGAAAGACAAAAGAGTCCCTCCGCGGAAAGAGGAGCCCTAAGGAGAAGAAACCTTTCCTCCTCCCCAAGGGAAGACTGCTCCAACCAGAGATGCCTATTAGTAAGTATTGATAGCATCCTGATCCTTCCTGCGGTTATAGCTTGCGACTGATTTAAGAGTTATATAACCCCAAAAACATGCACAACGTTTTCGGCGTCGGTTGGCCCTGCAGCCCCACTACCCGACACCAATGTGGACAGAAAAACAGTCAACTGAGCAATGACACTGTCCGCTGCTAAACACTGTCCGACTGACCTTCATCAATGAACCGGTTAAGAGGGAAAAGTGGTGACAGCACAGCGGGGAACAACGGAACAGTGACCCAGCATCGTAGCATTAGCATTAGCCGCGCGCTCCAGGATAGCTTGGAAAACATCCAACTCAGAGTCATGACGACAACGTTTACCCAGATATCCTGCCCCTTGCTCCAATACACAACTCGGTTGTCTCCCGGGACAACGAGCAGTAACACCAACGCCAGCATTGATGCCTGGTGGCGCAGGCCCTACCTATGCGCGACCTAGCCCGACAGCTAGCCGCCGTGCGACGTCCCTCGATCCGCTGTCAGAAGACGAGGAAACCCCAGGACAGGCTCGATGCGCTGTTAGAATGTGCCGAGAAGATTCCAGGGGCTGGCAGATCTCCGGCGAAAACCCAACATTGTTCAATTTCCTTCTGCATTTCATAACTACTAGTTCATGGAGTGCACTGCAGCGTCCATGATGGAAACAAAAAAGAGGAAGGGGGAGTGTGACCATGTCCAGTGTCTTATAGGGGGACACTGGGGCGGGGCCTGGTCAAGTGCATGGGTGCATTGTTTTCGTTAATGAAGCACAGTCGGTGCTGGAGATAAAGATATATCTCAATATGGCGAAGAGCGAGACGCGATGCCAGTAATGCTATATAACTGCCACTGATCTCGTTCAGTACCTTCTTGAGATCATGTGTACAAAAGACCTAAGGAAATGATTGATTGATGATTAAACAGAAGGTTCTGTAGATACAGTACTGAATTCTCCCATCCGGACCAATGCAATTTGAAATATTATTATAGAATATAGAATAGCAGGCTTAAGAAATGACCTTATTATAGCCAATTCGCACATTTATATATATACATATATTATCTTTCAAATGGCCGAGTTCAATTTGGATTTAGTATCACCAGGCATGCATAAGAACAGATAATGAAATCTACTGTACTTTTTTATTTTCACCACGGTGCAACAGTTTTGAAACAAATTTCAGATCTAATTGTTGCTGCATGCTAACAATAGGGAAGAGAAACTAACTGCGTTTCAATATTTGTCAAAAACATTACGTTTTGTGGTATATTATCCCGAATAATAAAAGTTATTAAAAAAATGCATACAGAACTATGAACCTTGAACCCCATAGATCATTTCAGGAAGTGTAAAAAAATTCCAACGCAGATCCAGAGCTATGGATGTCTGCTACAAAATGGCCGCAAAAAAACTACAATTCCCACGATTCAAGGTTTTCCACCATAACCTATTCCTAAACTAACGTATTGATGATAATATACATTATAAATGCTGTTGTGACATGGTTATGATGTTTATACTTGAATACGTTTGACAAAAAAAAACTATACTTTTGTAGAACATTCTGGGGATATTGATTTATGACATGATGTCATTTTGGGACCGGTACCGGTCCCGTCGGGTGGAAGAGGTTAAGAAATAAAGAAAAATTTGGCATTTTATCGCACTTTAATCTTTGTGCACTCCAGACCCCGCAGAATGTTTCTCAGTGGACCAGTTCCAGGCATACCGTTTATTCAGTTGCACAGCGTGCATTGAGTGACGTCAGAGAGTTAGAGCCAACATGGAAAAATCTGTTGAGACTGCGTTGCTTGGCCCGTTGAATGGGATGTTTCGTTTCGATATAAAAAACATGGCGTAGTGGGCAAGGCGCTCGCCGCGAAATCTGGAGACGCTGGGCTTGCCTGTTCGAGCCCAGCGCTCCACATTTGCTTTCAGTTTAGCTGGTCGTCCGTACTAATACACATTGGCCGTATTAGGGGGTGGGAAACTGATGGGTGGGGATTGGGCGTTGTGGACAGCGACTCCTACAGGTCGGTTGGTGCGCCTGCGCAGTAGAATCAGGAAGTGTCGTGGGCAGCGTGAGCCTCCCACGCGTTACTCCTCGCCACTGAGAGATCGAGCTGCACAGGTGAAAAGATGCGACTGCTGTTACCTCAAGTACCGGAGGGGACTTGTGCTATGTATGACTTAGTCCACATTGCAGCCGGCTTGTGGGAGGCAAGAAACAGCGTTCGTGACAGGGGAGGGTTGAATTGGATGATACGAAATTGGGATGGGAGAAAATATAGAAAATGGGAGAAAAAGTGGATAAAAAAAAAATACCACAACATTTGCACAGTGTTTCATAACAATTTACTCAAGCCTAGTAATAGACACAATATTTATGACACTGGGAATACATTCCCTGAGGTCCATAGATGTCCCTAGATACCAAGAAAATGCAAATGGCCTTGTAGAAGTGGACCAATCTTCCATTTACTTAGGTGTGTATTTTTAGGCGGATTTTCAGAGATTAAGAGGTAAAGAGGTTAAAATCGGATTGGATCTGATTGAGATTAAAGATGTTGAACTACTGGGCACTGAACATGGAGACCAATCGCAAATCGATCGGCACTTTCTCGGCCGCGCTATAGTAATTTTTTCCGCCCCTACTCCCCAAACTCTGCATGCGCAGATTGATAAACCTAGACATCTGGACAATCCCGAGACTCCGTGGGCAATCTGCGCATGTACATGGGGAGTAGAGTAGGTGCTGAAAAAGTGACTACAGCTCGGCCGAGAAAGTTCCGATCTACTTGGGATTGGTCTCTCCATGTTCAGGAGAATCAAAGTAAACATGATTGTACTTACAGATGTTGTGGTGTCCACAGTCTGATGTCTGTTTCCACAAGAAGAAAGTCTTGGTCCAGTAGAGTTCTGCCACAGAGAGACTTCACACTGTAAACACACAAAGCGTTTGTTGAATAATCCAGGAATTTATGTGGAGTGTATCGAGGCTCGTGTTGATGACGTGTGTGGTGACGGTGAACCTCACGTGACGTCGTCCCACGTGACTGATTCAGGACATTTGGCGCGCGATTCAAGATATAAGGGGCAACGAAGCGCAATAGTCTCCTATGACTAGGGTTGGGTACCTTTCACATTTGAACCGATACCGGTACCTGTGAATCGATACCGATACCCAACAGTACCTTTTTTCTGCACTTTAGTCTCTAAAAATGTTATCTATCTACGTGTTGTAAAAGAAAAAATCCAAACTTCAAATAATTTATTATCATTATTATTTATTTAGAACAATTTGTTAATATATATATATAATATTGCAGCGAGCGTCGTCTGCATCTAGCTTTGTAAAGTGTAACAACACTTGCAACCGTTTTCGGCTTGCCATTGCCCCGACTGCTTCGTTGTTGAATCAAGTCAAATTCTAGGTAAGTGCGTATTGTCCATGTGAACGTGTGGCACACTTCATAGGTTTCATTTCGCTGTAAACAAAACGTCATCGGACTTTAAAAAAAAATTCACTGTATGCCCTGGTATGTATGTGACAAATAAACCTCTTGTACTGGTATGTGTGGCGACTCAGCTTTTATTTCTCAGCTGAGCAGGAGAGTATCCTCTCCTCTCTGGCTCAGCCTAGTCCTGAGGACAGTTGTCCCCCTATTGTCATTTCTACTGAAGAGGTTCATCAGGAGCTTAACCTCCATCAAGGTAAACAAGGCCCTGGGCCTGATGGTGTTTATCCTGCACCCTCAAGGTCTGTGCTGCTGACCAGTAACCCTAACCTCCATCAAGGTAAACAAGGCCCTGGGCCTGATGGTGTTTATCCTGCACCCTCAAGGTCTGTGTGACCAGTTGTGCCATGTTTTTCATTATTTTCTCTCTATCTCTGTCTTCACCTGCTTTTCCTCCAATGTGGTTAACATCATGTCTTGTCCCTATTCCTAAAAAGAACAATGTGCGTAATAGCCTCACTAACCTGAGACCTATTGCTCGGACATGCCACATTATGAAGTGTTTTGAAAGGGTTGTGCTGGGCCACCTCAGGGAGCAGGTGGCACCTTATTTAGACCCCTTGCAATTTGCATACAGGAAGAGTGTAGGAGTCGACGATGCACAGATTTGTATGTTGCATCAACTGTATAGCCACCTTGAATCGTCTGCCAGCTCTCTTAGGGAAATGTTCTTTGATTTTTCTAGCGCCTTCAATACAATCCAGCCACATATCCTAGCAAACAGAAATATCCAGTTTAAACTGCATAACTCAACCAGCACCTGGTGCATGAAATATCTTGTTCCTCTGCCTCAGTTTGTTAGGCTGGATGATATAGTATCAGATGTCATCTAGACAAAAACTGGAGCCCCTCAGGGAACAGTTTTGGCTCCCTTCCTCTTTGTTCTTTATACTGCGGACTAGGGCTGTCACTAATGACTATTTTGTTATCGATTAATCAGTTGATTATTTTATCGATTAGTTGATTAAACATTAACCATTAATTTACCCAAATAAATCTATTTCAATTGAATATTTCAAAATGTTTAATGTGTATCCTCCTTTTTAGCTTTAGATAAAAAAAAATACCAGCCAGAGATTATTACCGGCCATAAATAGCTTTTCAGTATATTTCCATGAATTATTATATGTATTGTGTGTTATCTCTCCACTCCACGCTACGGTAGTGCTTGTGCCAGCACAGGAGATACGATTCAAATGTATTTTTTATATATTATACATATTTAAATCAATATCTTCCTTTTGAATAAAATAGGCTCAGGAATCAGGATTGTTAAAGCTAATTAGTCTAATCCATGTGAAAAAGAGTAGCATATAGTAAATGTATGCACACACACACACGAGAGGGAGAATAGATTATAGCAGACTTAATGATGTTACAATAACATCATTACAATTTTTAAGTGAAATATTTATTATCATCAACTATCAAGTTCGTTTTTATAGTGTACATTTTGGCTACTACATTGATCATCATCATTGAACGTACAGAGAGAAAGAGAGACCCCCCCCCTTTCCTCACTATTAGAACTCCATGAAACTGATTTCTCCTGTGCCTGTGAGCTAGCTTAGCTAAGTTTAGCAGCTAAAGTTAGTTAAAAAGGTGTTTAAACGCGACTGGCATAAGGTGAGGATATAAAGCATGTTAAAGACGCATTTATTGGACCTGTTGCTCGCGGAGTTTACATAGAAACAGCACGACTCCCAAGAGGAGTTATCACAGGCTGTAGAACGCAGGGCTGAAGAGCTGCCAAGCTGCTTCTAAACTGTAAAGTGTGGGTATCAGCCAGGCTCAGCCCCTCCCTTCCAGCTGGAGCGAAACATGGAAGCTATGTGACTGTCGAGTCCTGGCTCTAGGCAGAATCACAAATAGTGGTCTAAGAGAAGTTAATTCTATTTTGAATGTGATTCACTGCATTAGTTAGATTACACGTTTCGCATGTTATGACTTTGAACGTCTGCCATTGCCACCGCAAAAGGCACATACAATTAACAATACGACGTGTCGATCATGAATATGCAAATCGACTACATTTACTTGTCGACCAGGTCGACGAATGGTGACAGCCCTACTGCGGACTGCAGACACAGCGAGGCCATGTGCCATATACAGAAATTCTCAGATGATACTGCTCTGATCTGTCACATCAACAAAGGCAATGACCAAGCCTATAAAAAGGAGATTGACTCATTTGTCCACTGGTGTGATGCCAATTAACTTAATATCAAAAAGACCAAAGAGTTAGTCATCAACTTCAGTAGGAAGACGGTGAATGTCTCTCCTGTCATCATTAGGGGGCAGAAATGGAGATAGCCCAGTTCTATAGGGCCTAACAAAATTAATAGTTGGTTTCAGGTTGCCGACCGACCCTGCCGATTTAGGTGCGACCCAATATATTTTATGAGTTTTTAGAAAAAATTATAAAAAAAAAAAAATTAGCCGAAAATACTGTGTTACAAATTACACTATTATACTGTATATTCTGTTTGGCAGAAACTAAATTAAATTCCATAAACAATCTTAACAAATATTAAATATGACCCATATTCACTTCTATAACAAATATGAAAATAAAACACATTATAATCACACAGTATCATTAACATTCAAATACGGCTTTAGTCACCTTAGAACAACATGTAACTCTGTTGTGTTATAATAACAACAATCACACCAGTTAGACAACGCCTCATGTATTAAACTAAAGTGAATAGTTGACTGTGTAGTTTTATTTAAACAGTAACGCTAGCTTGGTAGCTAACGTTAGCTCACAGGCGATAGCTAGTTAGCCAACGCTAGCCAGCGCTTGCGAAAACGAATGCCAAACTGTCACGTTGATAGCAGGAGCTATCAGTAGCTAGATAACATTAGACAACGCCTCATGTATTAAACAAAAGTGAATAGATGACTGGGCCATTTTGTTTAATGCTTCAGTTATGTTGAACGAGGAGCTCTGCAGAGAATTGGATCATGTTTTCCGTGTCATCGATCGGTTTTCACGATCGGCGAAAATAAAGCATTATCGGAATTCACCAATCTCATATTTATACTGAATATCGCCCGATACCGATCGCTGGCCGATCGATCGGGGCATCCCTACTACACATGCAGAGAGCCCTAACCTACTGCAGTACACACTATCCCACTGCTACACATGCAGAGAGCCCTAACCTACTACAGTACACACTATCACACTAGATTCACTGTGAAATACACCAGAGATTCACTGTGAAATACACCAGAGATTCACTGTGAAATACACCATAGCTTCACTCTGATCACTTTAGAATAGTGTGAACTGCCCACTTTGACAACCTAGGATGGCTTAGAGTAGACGACAGAGTACAGCAACTTGCAATGGGCCTGGTCTACAAGATACACTACACGACCAAGGTACCCATGTACATGTCAAAATACTTCCCAAAGGTCAGTGAATACCACGATCACAACACCAAAGGGAGCTCCACAAATCATGTTAAACCCAGATTCGGCTCAAATAAGGGACTAAACACGTTTCGCAATTATGCCACATCAATGTGGAACGCCCTACCCAAAGCTGTAAAGGAATGTGGATCACTACCCACTTTCAAAACCTCTCTCAAGGAACACCTACGGGAGACTGCAATTCAACACTGGCCCCTGTAAATATCCTAACCCAACCCCCTCCAATGTACAGTCATTTACCTAGTATGGTTGTCAATAGTCCAATGTACAATTTTGTTTGTTTGTACAGTGTCCCCCCCCCCCCCTCAATGTACAGTTTTGCTTGTTTATACAGTGTGCCCCCCCCCCCCCCCCCCCAACCACCTCCAATGTAGATTACCCAGTATGGTTGTCAATATCCCAGTGTACCCAACCCCCCCACCCAACCTCCTCCAATGTACAGTTTCTACGTCAAATGTATATACTCCCTTTTCCTGACTCCTTCTGTATCACAAACAGTACTGTATTTGCAAATCTGGTATGTCATAAATGTATAGATGTAGCAGTACTGACTATCTGTATGTCATGTATGTCATATATGTCCTGATGAATTGAAAATGGGGGACCCTGATGTAAACAAGACGAAAGTCTTTCTCTGGTCTGCATCCCCTTAACAATTGTGTGTATTGAGCTGTACTGTACCCATTCTGCAATCTGTTAATAAAGTTTTCAATCAATCAATCAATCAATCAATCAACACTGAGTGATACAGTGGATGCTTCACATTGTACCTCTGGTGCACCAACACTTAGTGAACCAGGGAGGAGGAGGGACTGGGAAAACGTCAGTAAGCCTGAACGAATCGGTTAGATACATGAAGAATGTGGTCCCCTGCCAACTTATTCCGGTCTATTGACATGGCTGAGAAAGGAACAGAATTAGAGGAAGGAGAGGACAGGAGATCTGGGAAGTACTTTGAACTGGTCTAACGTTACATATTTTCACTGTACACAAGACTGGGGTCACAATAAATAACAATCTATCTGCATTAAGGAGAGGCGTATTTCGTTTAACCTTCAAATGCTGTAAACTGGATTGTATACTGAAGATATGAAGCAATGGGTTCACGGCTTGGCTCAGAGCTAATCATTTAAGGCTTAGCCTTGATTGATTGAAAACTTTATTAACAGATTGCAGAATGGGTACAATACAGTACGGCTCAATACAAAACAACTGCTAAGAGGATGCAGACCAGAAAAATACTTTTGTCTCGTTTACATCGGGGTCCCCCATTTTCAATTCATCAGGACATTTATGACATGCAGATATATACAGAACTGTGTAGTAAAAATATATACATCCGGAGGGGAAGAAACTGTACATTGGTGGGTGGGGGGGATTTGGACATTTACAGGGGCCAGTTTCTAAATGCAGACACCCACGGGTGCTCTTTGAGAGCGGTTTTGAAGGAGGGTATGGATTCACATTCCTTCATGGTTGTGGGGCGTTCCACATTATTGTACACAGGTATCCTTCTGTTGTTTGCTAGCTGACCAAAATGACAAGAAGGGGTCACGGCTCCCCCTCCCACCCACCCCCTCCTAACGTACAGTTTCCTCCCCCTAGTATGTATTTTCTGTTAGGATCTCTGTTTAACAGTACTGTATATTTGAATATCTTGTGTATCACAAATGTAACAGTACTGTATATCTGTATGTTGCATATGTTATGATGAATTGAAAATGGGGGACCCTGATGTAAACAAGACGAAAGTCTTTCTCTGGTCTGCATCCCCTTAACTATTGTGTGTATTGAGCCGTACTGTATTATACTCATTCTGCAATCTGTTAATACAGTTTTCAATCAATCAAGGAACCATCACACAATAAAATGGAGAGCGATGGAATGTTTCCCCCTGTGTGGGCGGGACCTATCTGCACTCAGTCTCTGGCCTTTCAGCCCCAGATCCCCCCCCCCGCGTCCATGCTCACACCCTAGAGCTGCTTGGCTTATCATTCTAAACACCAACCTCACCATGCAGACCATAAACCATCCCCCTCACCATGCAGACCATAAACCATCCCCCCCCCACCAACCATCCCCCTGTAATCAGCACAAGTTAGTACAATGGCTGCAGACAAAAGGCTGCTGGCTGTGATTCAGGCTGGTCGGGATGAGATGAGCATTTCACCATCATCATGAATTATTCAGCTGTTCAGGAGAAACGTTGTTCAATGATGCACCTCTATGGTTTTCATATCACATCATGAAGCGTTGGGTACCTGGGTCTAGTTCATAGACTTGGCCAGGATCCTTAAGATATCAATGTTCTGTCTCAAAGAGGTCAAGTAGCACTTTTATTTGTATACAACCAGTCAGCTTGTGACTAACTTACAACACATCTACTAGCAGCTAACGTTGGTGACAATACTTCCAGTGAAACGTGAACATGTGATCACACTCTTCAATGAGTGCAGATGAAACATAACTAATAACTAGCTGCTCCTCGTCTTTGTTCCAAACCTCAGAGACAGACAACACCTCAGGACAACAAGCTAGCAGCCGTTAGCCGCACAGCGTTAGCTCGTTAGCTAAGAAAGAGAACGTTATCTAGAAGGAATATTGCTACAGTCTCACCTTGAATGCCTTGGTTGAATCCGCAAACAACGTTTAATAATCCACACAGAAATGTCCAACAGAACACACTTGTTTACTTCTTGTATTTCGCACCTCGTCTTCAACTGGACTAACGTCACTGATGCGAAGGGAAGGAACTCTGGCGGAGTGACGCTGCTTCCTGCTCGAGACATCCAGCCTGTCAATCAACATGACGTACCAAGCCAAGCTCCTCCCACAATAACTCCCCCCAGTCGGTGATCACGTGATGCTCATTGATCATGTTGAGAGTAGGGCCCAGCTGCAGACTCGGAGAAGCCTGATTGATTGATTGAACATTTTAGATTGCAGAATGGGTAATACAGTACGGCTCAATACACAGTTACACACAATTGTTAAGGGGATGCAGACCAGAGAAAGACTTTCGTCTTGTTTACATCAGGCTCCCCCATTTTCAACATTTTGACAACCTAGGATGGCTTAGAGTAGACGACAGAGTACAGCAACTTGCAATGGGCCTGGTCTACAAGATACACTACACGACCAAGGTACCCATGTACATGTCAAAATACTTCCCAAAGGTCAGTGAATACCACGATCACAACACCAGAGGGAGCTCCACAAATCATGTTAAACCCAGATTCGGCTCAAATAAGGGACTAAACACGTTTCGCAATTATGCCACATCAATGTGGAACGCCCTACCCAAAGCTGTAAAGGAATGTGGATCACTACCCACTTTCAAAACCTCTCTCAAGGGACACCTACGGGAGACTGCAATTCAACACTGGCCCCTGTAAATATCCTAACCCAACCCCCTCCAATGTACAGTCATTTACCTAGCATGGTTGTCAATAGTCCAATGTACAATTTTGTTTGTTTGTACAGTGTCTCCCCCCCCCCCCCTCAATGTACAGTTTTGCTTGTTTATACAGTGTGCCCCCCCCCCCCCCAACCACCTCCAATGTAAATTACCCAGTATGGTTGTCAATATCCCAACGTACCCAACCCCCCCCCCACCCAACCTCCTCCTATGTACAGTTTCTACGTCAAATGTATATACTCCCTTTTCTTGACTCCTTCTGTTGTGAAGGGCCAGATTAAACCGAATATATATATTTATTTATATATATATATTTAATTGTATTTGTATATTCTCTAATATTCCTTGATATCCCTTGTATATTCCTTGTACAATATGCATTGAATATCCATTCTAGCCTACTGAACATCCCATAATAGTCTCCATTCTACTATTGGTCGAGACCTTGGTGCCAGGCTGCCATACCCCTCAGACCCAGTTCAAACGTACCGCTCCACATGTACGAACAAGTCCTAGTTCCGCGTAGGAATCTGACTACCGCACCACTAATGGGACTATTTGTTCATAGTGCGTATATATACTGCACTACTAAAGTAGGACTTTCTTTTCAGTCCAGTTTCTTACCCTCCAATAGAGTCACAGACGTAAAGCCTCCCCGCGACGCCACGTGTGGGAGTAAGGCCAAGTTCGCCTACCATCGGTATTGAGACATCGTGTATATTAATATTTGAATAGTCATATTTGGCACTAT
Organism: Notolepis coatsorum; assembly: GCF_963971535.1. Taxonomy (NCBI): domain Eukaryota; kingdom Metazoa; phylum Chordata; class Actinopteri; order Aulopiformes; family Paralepididae; genus Notolepis; species Notolepis coatsorum. The sequence goes on along the minus strand of NC_140184.1, from coordinate 2,632,711 downwards.
ATCGTCGAGTTGGACGTAGTCTATTAAGCTAATAATAGTCTGTTAATATATAGTGCTTCGTGCGGTGAGAATACTACCGTAGTCAGTACCCCATCGTTTCGGGCAGAGAACTGGCTGCTTATCCAGGGTGGTTGACCCCACGTGAAGCTGCACCCGAGGAGCCCCAGAGCCGACGAGCGAGTGGACCTGTATACCGGATTATTCTACCGACGACAGCCCGCCTTCCCAGGCACGGATTATGCTTTGTGTACGTTGATTATTCCATGGATAAAGACCCCCGACACTGCCGTGTGTTGGAACCCCCCCCCCTGGAGAGGACGCAAGGTGAGGAGACGCTCTGCAAGACGAGGTCGCTTCACGTCTCTCCCCCGTGGACCGGAGAGAGCCGGCCCACAAAGAGTCCACCTGCTTTCATCTGTGGTCCAAGGATCGCCGGCGCATTGAACGGCACTACAGTGGGTTCACCTGGGATACCCTTGGCCGGATGAGGCAGCCGGATTCTACCCCCCCCCCCTTCCTACTCCTGTCGGCTTACAAGTGACCGGATTAACCCCCTCTAGTGTATCCAGTATATAATCATTAAAGTATCATTGCTGTTATTCCTTAAACTATTCCAGGTCGTATATGTACCACCTGCGCCTTCAGAGATTGGACATTCTCTATTGATATACCGACGAATACTCTTGCCATAAAAGTGCATACTAAGTTCCATTCATAAATGTGATTGATTTGATTAAGTGCTTGCTCTACACACCATCGCTGTGTAGAAATAAAGACCTATTTCTAATTCGTACATTTGTGTTGGATCCGTTTCATCTACGTGGCAGTGTTCATCATAATATATTTATGCCGTGTACTGGGTGGCCGAATATTAAGTACAAAGGTAGTGGTAGTAAGTATCATATCTAGTAATACAGTCAGGGAATTGTACCCCTCAGTTACAATTGGTCCTTCGAGCCGGAGGGTAATTAGTGTAATATTAATATAGTGTTATTAATATTGAAATGGCCTATGATGAACACTCCACGAAACGATCCTCCTAACCAACACCCGCAGCGCGAACGACGGCTCCCTCAGTACTTAGAGGCTTACGCTGTCAGTCAACAACCTAGTCTTCTACTAACAGTAAACGCGGTAAAACTAGAAAGTAAAAGTATGTCTAACCCCAACGCCCAGACTACCCCGACCATAGAGGCCCCTACGGGCTCTAATGTAACTGACCAAGTTCACGGTGGGGACCAGTGGGAACCAGACATGACTTCACACCCCGCCAGTACTGAAGAAGTAGTCCCCGATGAGTCCCGGGAGGAATACAACGCTACCGAGAGAGAACTCGGCACGGAAGAAGACGGGGAGAGCACCGTGGAGATAGAGCTCCAAGGCTCCGCAAGGAGTACCCCGAGGGAAGGCTCCCCTATACAACCGCCTTCTCCCAGCGAGGCAGAGAGGACCCTACAGCAGGCCTTCCTCATCAGCCTGAACGCCGCTGCTGAACGCGACCGACTGCAGATCCAGCAGCGGAGCGAAGAAGAGCATATACGTCTAGAACTAAGACGCATTCAGAGAGAAGAGAATGTGGCCCGAGACCGAGCAGACAGCCAGCGAGCAGCTGCTGGTGCTCTACGGGACGCAGAGTGCGACAGACAGCAAGCGCAACTAATAGAACAGCTGATCAGACGGACAACACCCTCTCCCTCCGCCAGAGGCTCCAGGAACTCGTCTAGACACACCTCCAGGGCGGCATCCCCTAGCCGAGTAAACAACCCTGAACTTGACCAACAGACGAGGTCTATACCCCCCACAGACCACCTCCCCCCACCGGTCCAAGCGAGACCTAGCAACCGGGAAGGAGCAGCATATCCTGTGGAGAGGCTAAACCAGAGACTACAAGCACTGGATGACCTAACTGAAGACGAAGAGGAAGAGGAGGAGAACCACGCCCGACGACAGCACAGTACTCTACCGGACCAGGAGGTCCGGTACAGCCCAGGCTATACTCCCGCGGAGCTGCGCTACAGACCCCCGACTCTATACACGGGTGAGCACGACGCACGACCCGCACCGAGGAACAGCACCTGGACAAGCGGGCCATGGTACACTGCCGGTACCAGCCCATACCAAGGAGCGGGAGGAGACTCGCCTAGGAGGCCTCTCCCCCAACGCTCGCCGATGTATCCACAGTCAGCGTCATACATTGGCACGCCTATGGTACCCGACTTCACCCAAGAGAACCGGGCCCAGTATACGGCACTCCGCATGTGTCTGGAGACCATGTTGGTGGATGTATTGGATGAACGCCATAAATACGCCATCCTACTGAAGCACTTAAAGGTACCCCGCGCACATAATATAGCGCTCGCCTACGCGACTTCCACCACCCCATACACAGCAGCGCTGGTAGCATTGGACCAGAGGTATGGGCGCATATGGGATTACGTGATCCAGGAGATCCGACACATCGACCGCTTACCCCCAGCAATAGACAATCGAGCACTGGACGACCTGTCCATCAGAGTGCAGTCCCTGGTAGGGATGTTGGGAGCGCAGAGAGAGAAGGGGAGGCATGAACTTTACGCCAACTCAAATGTGGAAAGGATCTTGGAGAAGCTGCCGCCCGCTCGACAGGAGCGTTTTAGGCGACAGAGGGACCACCGAGACCCGAATGGCCCCGAACCGAACCTCCTCGATCTAGCAGACTTCCTGGCGAGAGAAGTCAGCAGCCTACGGCTAGATACATTCGGACGGAGCACCCCTGGCTCCAGAGAAGGAACCAGACGACTAAATGATGGAAGAAGATCGGTGACTGTGATGCACCAATCGGAGTCAGTACCGAGCAGCAGGAGCCACAGTACCCCCTCCAGAACGGAGAAGTGGAAGATAGTGTGCCCCTACTGTGAGAAAGAACACTGGCTAGCGCAATGTGACTCCTTCCCCAAGCTGAACGCGGAGGAAGCAAGTCAATGGATAAAGTCCAACAAGCGCTGTTTTCGCTGTGCGCGCTCACACATGGCAGCCGAATGCCGCTTAAAGAAAAGGTGCACCAAGTGCGATGGAGCCCATCTGGACATACTTCACGACAGTAACAGACGGCGCCCTTCACCCGCACCATCCAGCAGCAAAGCGAGCGTCATGTACATCAATCCCGCCAGCAGCAGTGGAGCCCGAGTACTCCTAAAAGTAGTGCGTGTGACACTAAGCTACCAGAATAAAGTCCTGGACACTTACGCCGTCCTCGATGACGGGTCAGAGAAGACCCTTCTGCTCGCCTCCGCTGCGGCCCAGCTAGGGCTGCGGGGAAGCGAAACCCAAATGACAATTCGGACAATAAGACGAGATTTGAAGACGATAAAGGGCGAGAATGTCTCATTCTCTATCGCAGCAAGCGGCCAGCCTGAGCGACGGTACCAGATTACAGACGCTTTCACCAGCCAAGAAATAGGACTGTCGCGGTACACATACCCCGTCGCCAAGCTGATGGAGAAATATGCACATCTGCGCAAGTTACCGATCCCGCTCATAGACAATGCTATGCCGACCCTGTTGATAGGCTCCGACCATGCAGACCTCATTGTCCCGATAGACCGGGTTCATACCGGACCCCGAGGCTGTCCTGCAGCAGTCGAGACCCGTTTGGGATGGACTCTCCAAGGCCCGCTCGCCAAATCTCTCAACCGAAGTACAGCCACTAGATGTCTCCACTCCCGAGTCAAAGAGGGAGAAACCGCACTCCTGCAACACGTAGAGCGGCTATGGACCTTGGAACAAATGCCCTTTAAGAACGGAAAGAAAGACATTCGCTCTAAAGATGACATTTACGCCATTCACCTCCTCGAGACAGGGACCAAGAGAGTCCCGGTCAACGGCGTGTTGAGATACGCCACGCCACTCCTGCGGCGAGAAGGAATGCCTACTTTCCACGCCAAGACAGACGCCACAGAACGGTACCTGCTGAACACGGAGCGGCGCTTAGCCAAGAACCCCGCCCAAGAGAGTGTATACCGCGCTGAGATTGAGAAGCTCATCACAGCGGGACACGTCACAAAGATGGACATTAAAGAGGCTGACCAGACCACTGAATCGTGGTACGTGCCTCACCACAAGGTCCATCACAACGGTAAAGACCGCATAGTATTTAACTGCAGCTACCAGATCGGATCCCAAAATCTGAATAAAGAGTTACTGCCCGGTCCCACACTCGGCCCCTCCCTACTCGGCGTTCTACTCCGCTTCCGCCAGGAAAAGGTGGCCATCAGCGGGGACATTAAAGGAATGTTCCTGCAGGTGAGACTAGTAGAGGCGGACAAGCCCCTGTTACGGTTCCTATGGAGAGAGAAGCCAGGAGATGAGCACCCAGCCATCTACCAATGGGAAGTCCTCCCCTTCGGAACGACGTGCAGCCCCTGCTGTGCTATATTTGCACTACAGAAACATGTAGCAGAGGACCCAGCAGCGGACGAAGAGGTCCGACACAGCGTAAAGAACAGCTTCTACGTAGACAACTGTCTACAAAGCCTTTCAACCCAGGAAGAAGCCGAGGCTCTCCTGATTAAACTCCGCGCCTCATTGATCAAAGGCGGCTTTGATCTCAGGCAGTGGGCCAGCAGCGATCCGCAAGTACTGCGCAGCCTCTCCTCCGAGGACAAGGCAGCCAGCAGCGAGACCTGGATGGCTACAATCCCGGGAGAAGCCCAGGAGATGACCCTGGGATTGGTGTGGCGATTCAAAACAGATTCGCTTCACTACAGACACAAGCCCCTGACTACGGAGCAGGGAAGGCCGGCGGCGGCGCCGACCACCAGACGGAGTGTGTACACAACACTCGCCCGACAATATGACCCGCTAGGATGTATTCTACCATACACCACCAGGGCAAAAATGATTGTACGAGCATTGTGGGACAAGGACCAGGGCTGGGACGACCCCATTCCCGCACACCTTGCATCCACCTGGAGAGAGTGGGAGATGGAGCTCCACTCACTCCCAGGCGTTAATATGCGCCGAAGCTACTTCCCACCCACGGTGAGGCCAGAGACATGTAAAATGGACTTACACGTCTTCAGTGACGCCTCAGAGGTCGCATACGGATCAGTAGCCTACTTGCGGGCCCAAGAGAAGGGGGGAGAGATCTACACAGCATTTGTCCTCGCCCGCTCGAGAATAGCCCCACGCAAGCAACAATCTATCCCACGTTTAGAGCTCTGCGCAGCCCTAGCCGGAGCGCACCTAGCCACGCTCATCCAACGTGAGCTCACCATACCGGTGTCTAGAACAATCCTGTGGTCAGATTCCACGACGGTACTCGCCTGGATCAAATCGGACTCATGCAAGTACAAAGTCTTCGTGGGAGTCAGAGTCACCGAGATTCAAGACTTAACCGAAGAGTTAACCGGAGAAACAGAGTGGCGCTACGTTGATACAAAACAGAACCCAGCTGACGTCATCACCCGGGGGATGCCCCTGGATGACCTCACCCGTCGCAATGTCTACAGTGACGGCCCCGCATTCCTAAGACTCCCGGAAGGACAGTGGCCCATGCCCACCCCGAGGGAAGCAAGTCCAGAGGAGGTGGAAAATAAGAAGTCTGTGTTCTGTGGATTGAGCACCGTAGCCTCCACCGACCCTAACATAGACGATTGCACGTCCATAGAGAGTGCACAACAAAGAACATTCCTGCGGTACCACCCGGAGTGCAAGTCCCCCGCTGATATGTCAGCAGCTAACTACGAGGAAGCAGAATTGCTTCTACTGCAGCGAGCCCAGAGAGACTCGTTCCCCGATGAATTGGCCTGTCTACAGGGAGGAAAGCCCGTCCCATCCAACAGCAGATTAATTCATCTGGCCCCCGAGAGCGACGCTCATACCCTCATCAGAGTGGGTGGTCGCCTACGCAGAGCCCCCAATCTACCGGATGACATTAAATACCCGATCGTATTGAACAGCCGACACAAGGTCACAGAGCTGATTATAAAGAAATACGATGAGGATGTACATCACGCAGGAGCAGAAAGAGTCTTCGCGGAAATCAGACGTCGTTACTGGATCCTACAAGGAAGAGAGGCGGTACGACGCTTCCAGCGAACATGTCTAGACTGCCGCAAGTGGCGCGCGCAGCCCAGCATACCAAGGATGGCTGACCTTCCTCCATGTCGCCTCCGAATCGGTGACAAGCCATTCCACTCAACGGGTATGGACTGCTTTGGCCCGCTGCACATAAAGAAAGGAAGAGGAACCGAGAAGCGGTGGGGTATTGTATTCAAATGCATGACCACCAGAGCGATACACATCGAGCTTCTCCCGACCATGAGCACAGACTCATTCCTTATGGCCTTCCGTAGATTCACATCACGGAAAGGAAGACCGTCTACCCTATTGTCCAATCATGGGACAAACTTCAAAGGCGGCGAAAGAGAGCTGAGAGAGAGCTTCCAAGCTATGGGCCCAGAACTTAAGACCCACCTCGCTCCAGCACAGGTTGATTTCCAATTCAACCCCCCAAACGCACCCCACTTCGGTGGCACTTGGGAACGAGAAGTGCGCTCCATAAAGACAGCCCTGTACGCAGTACTTGGGGCCCAGACTGTGGCGGAAGAAGTCCTAATGACAGTCCTCACGGAGATTGAGGGAGTACTTAACTCGAAGCCCCTCGGATATGTCTCCAGTGATGTGGCGGATATCGACCCAGTTACCCCCAACACACTCCTGATGGGGCGGCTAGATCCTGCATTACCCCAGACAATGTACCGGCCTGAAGAAGCGAACGGCCGACGAATGTGGAGGTACAGCCAAGTATTAGCCGACAAGTTTTGGAGCAGTTTCCTACTGCACTACCTACCGTCTCTACAGACCCGCCAGAAGTGGGTAAAGGAGAGAGACAATTTGACAGAAGGAACAGTCGTCATGATTATTGATCAATCACTGCCCAGAGCTATGTGGCCGGCCGGCCGCGTAAGCAAAGTGATCACCGGTGCCGACGGCAAGGTCCGAGCAGCTGAAGTGCTCGTCCAGGGTCGCACTTACACCCGTCCCGTGGCGAGGCTCATAGAACTGCCCCGACTCCCAGACACAATCGATGATGACCATGACCCTATAACCCTATGACTTTGTGAAGTTGACTGACCCCTACAGCAAACCCTTATGTGTAAATAGACAACGCGATTAATCTGTCTCTGTTTAACTGATTAGGTCTGGGACCAATCAGGGGGTGGCTGTTGTGAAGGGCCAGATTAAACCGAATATATATATTTATTTATATATATATATTTAATTGTATTTGTATATTCTCTAATATTCCTTGATATCCCTTGTATATTCCTTGTACAATATGCATTGAATATCCATTCTAGCCTACTGAACATCCCATAATAGTCTCCATTCTACTATTGGTCGAGACCTTGGTGCCAGGCTGCCATACCCCTCAGACCCAGTTCAAACGTACCGCTCCACATGTACGAACAAGTCCTAGTTCCGCGTAGGAATCTGACTACCGCACCACTAATGGGACTATTTGTTCATAGTGCGTATATATACTGCGCTACTAAAGTAGGACTTTCTTTTCAGTCCAGTTTCTTACCCTCCAATAGAGTCACAGACGTAAAGCCTCCCCGCGACGCCACGTGTGGGAGTAAGGCCAAGTTCGCCTACCATCGGTATTGAGACATTGTGTATATTAATATTTGAATAGTCATATTTGGCACTATATCGTCGAGTTGGACGTAGTCTATTAAGCTAATAATAGTCTGTTAATATATAGTGCTTCGTGCGGTGAGAATACTACCGTAGTCAGTACCCCATCGTTTCGGGCAGAGAACTGGCTGCTTATCCAGGGTGGTTGACCCCACGTGAAGCTGCACCCGAGGAGCCCCAGAGCCGACGAGCGAGTGGACCTGTATACCGGATTATTCTACCGACGACAGCCCGCCTTCCCAGGCACGGATTATGCTTTGTGTACGTTGATTATTCCATGGATAAAGACCCCCGACACTGCCGTGTGTTGGAACCCCCCCCCCTGGAGAGGACGGAAGGTGAGGAGACGCTCTGCAAGACGAGGTCGCTTCACGTCTCTCCCCCGTGGACCGGAGAGAGCCGGCCCACAAAGAGTCCACCTGCTTTCATCTGTGGTCCAAGGATCGCCGGCGCATTGAACGGCACTACAGTGGGTTCACCTGGGATACCCTTGGCCGGATGAGGCAGCCGGATTCTACCCCCCCCCCCTTCCTACTCCTGTCGGCTTACAAGTGACCGGATTAACCCCCTCTAGTGTATCCAGTATATAATCATTAAAGTATCATTGCTGTTATTCCTTAACTATTCCAGGTCGTATATGTACCACCTGCGCCTTCAGAAATTGGACATTCTCTATTGATATACCGACGAATACTCTTGCCATAAAAGTGCATACTAAGTTCCATTCATAAATGTGATTGATTTGATTAAGTGCTTGCTCTACACACCATCGCTGTGTAGAAATAAAGACCTATTTCTAATTCGTACATTTGTGTTGGATCCGTTTCATCTACGTGACAGTGTTCATCATAATATATTTATGCCGTGTACTGGGTGGCCGAATATTAAGTACAAAGGTAGTGGTAGTAAGTATCATATCTAGTAATACAGTCAGGGAATTGTACCCCTCAGTTACACCTTCTGTATCACAAACAGTACTGTATTTGCAAATCTGGTATGTCATAAATGTATAGATGTAGCAGTACTGACTATCTGTATGTCATATATGTCATATATGTCCTGATGAATTGAAAATGGGGGACCCTGATGTAAACAAGACGAACGTCTTTCTCTGGTCTCCATCCCCTTAACAATTGTGTGTATTGAGCTGTACTGTACCCATTCTGCAATCTGTTAATAAAGTTTTCAATCAATCAATCAATCAAAACACCTTGAAAGACATGCGATTGTGTTGTTGTTGTGAGATCAGACAGGACCTACAATAATGGTGACCACTGCTCTATATATACTATAGTAGTAGATAAGTGGAGGGACCCATGTTACTGACCACCAGTCCCGGCGCCATGGGCGGGCATTAGGGGGCCTGGCCCGCCCACTGAGTCAGCTGTGCCCACCCTGAATTTTTTTTTTTTTTTTTTTTTTCAATCAAAGTCAACTATCCAAATCCTTAGTCGGGGACAGCCCTAGTGGGCACTGATGTCAACAACAACACTACTGAAGCTAGCACGGCACTCTGTGAGAATTCATTTTCTACCCTCAAGAACGTCTTTACAGAACATCGCCTTAGTATGCTTCATCGACGCAACTAAGGCCAATTTAATTCAGTTAGCATTTGAGAAGGACTTAACAAAGAAGTTCAGGAATGAGTGGAGGGGCAGTGTTTTTTTTTATATTTATTTTTTGGCGTTTTATCGCTTTATTTCTACTGGGCAGTCCAGTAGGGAGAGACAGATGAGGAATGGGAGTCAGAGTGGGGGGGAAGACATTCGGCAAATAACGACGGGTTCGGAAGTCTCTCGTCAAGCCACAGGCCAAGATATTTATACTCAGTGACTCTCTCTATACAAGAGCCACTGACAGTAGATATCCTCACATCAAGGTTAATATTCCTTGCTCTTGAAAATAACATAAACTTTGTCTTACTAGCATTAAGAACCAATTTAAGACTAGTAAGGGCATCCTGTATGTAGCGTGATGGATTCTGCGTTGTGTCTGGTGTGAGGTGGACGTCAACACGCAGACAATTGTACCCAGTTTGGTGATCTTTATTGCCTGTTAAACACAACAGCACAGCCCGTAAGACACGACGGCGTTATTGTCCATTTATCAGCGTGTACTCCACCTGATATTTGCCACACAGAATGCCGAGTTTAGTACACGAACGTACTGTTGCTGTTTTACACAGGTGAATTAATGTCATTGCACAACAAGGTATTTCAATAGCAAAACAAGTTATAGAAAGCATTTAAATCCCATATTAGATAAACAAACGCTCGTACCTCTGGCTCTCAGCTGCACATACTCAAAGAGAACGGAAGCTGGCGCCAGCAAGCCTCTCGTCAACGAGTCGGCAAAACCATTTAGTCCATTATTTGAAAGTATTTACAATACACCAATTGTTCAATGGAAAGATATGTTATCTTCTCTAAACCCATTATAAAGGACCCAAACGGTATTTCGTTTGTGGAATTGGTAACTCAATGTGAGGGAATTAATATACAGTAGCAAACCAGACACCCCTCCAACACCTAGAATGGACTCGGTGCAAGTTGATCCACTTTTGTTCCTTCAAAATAAGAGTGTTTCTGTTTTGAACCACATATTTAAGATAAAAGGTACCAGTTTCTGTCCATGATACTAGCATAACCACTTCACTCTGCTACATACTCCCCCACTGACTTATGCCAGATCATGGACAGTGTTCCCTTCAATCAGCTCAACAGCGTAAGTATAAACCAAAGAAACAGAAAATAAAATAAAAAAAATTACAGCAAGTCAACGTGTCACCTGTAACTCAATGTATTCCCTTCATTCCAGACCTAGAAAATAGGTCGACCAGCTCAAAAGCTATCCGATAAAGGATCAGGAAAAATAAAGGGTAGCTAATCCCTTATCCAACCACAAGCATAAAAAACATGCCATGTACATATTTATACCACGGAATACACCAAAATTACCAAATCATGTCTAGTGCAATAGACAACCGTAACTACCAGTATGACTCAAAGAAAATCAAACAGCAAAACCAATGAAAGAAAAGAAAAAAAATTCCAGTAATAAAAATAATTACTCAAAAGAAAACAAAAAAAAATTGTATCATCTTCTAGGATGACAGCAGAGCCCTGACTTGTACTGCCATCGTCTGAATGAGCCTGTTAACTGGCCTGATTAGTCTCCCCCGCCTAGTGTAAACCCCTTGAGGTGGCTCAACTACACTTGGTGTGACATCGACAATGGCCGATTCAGGTTCACTCACTGGTACAAATAAGGATGCATTACAAGGGGCCTCCTCCGAAGCAATCATGTCTCCAGTAAATGATTCCACAGTTGTCGTGTCTGACGACTGATCACTATCCTGATAAACAATTACAGAGTATGACTCCTCTGATTCAATATCTGCATCTGGTCCCTCCTCCCAAAAGTGGCGTGGTTTCTTCAGTTTACACTCCTGCTCCTCACCACTATGTGACTCAAGTGCAATATTATGATGTTGATCACTACTCATGCTCCCCACCTGCTCCTCTGCTGGCTCTGATACACCCATTGGTGTCGTGGTATCTACTACCCTCTCCACACTGGACTCAGGAAGATGAGCAACCCACCGGGCAGTTCTCAGCTCATCCTGATCAGAATCATCTGTCATTTCCTCACTCGGACCAGTGCCAGGAATAGACACCTCAATCTCTGGCTCGTCCCATGACGGCAGAGGCAGGAAATTGACGGGCATAATCAAGTTCCTATGAACAGTCTTAATCCTCCCTGTGACAGGATGACGGATACTGTATACATTCAGCCCACTGTTTTTACACACTACAGTATAGACGGCACTCTCCCAGCGGTCAGCTAGCTTTTTCTTGCCTCGCTCCCCCTTATTTGCCAGTAAGACCCGATCCCCCTTCTCTACCGCATGTCCCTTTAACTGTCTGTTATACACCTCAGCTTGCCTGGTCTGTTGCTTCTCAGCATGCTTTTGAGCAAGTGCCATCGCTTCCCTTAGATCCTTTCCCAGTGACTGGACATACTTATCCACATCCACCGTATCTCCATCTAAAAGGACACTCTGAAACATGACATCGACAGGTAATCTTGGAGTGCGGCCAAACATCAAAAAGAAGGGTGGGACCCCTGTGGTCTCATGCACTGTGCAATTATAAGCAAACGTCAGAGTGTTCAACATCTGAGGCCATTTCACCTTGGAGCGAGGTGGCAAGGCACGTATCATACTACCTAAAGTGCGGTTTAGACGTTCTACTTGTCCATTTCCCATAGGATGGTATGGCGTGGTATGGGATTTTTCAACCCCTGCCATCTGAAGCATTTCTGCTATGAGTGCACTCTCAAAATTAGCTCCTCTGTCGCTATGAATGCAGGCTGCAAAACCATAAACAGAAAAAAAGTTATTCCAGAGCACTCTGGCCACCGTCTTTGCAGTTTGATTGGGACACGGATAAGCACACGCTAGTTTGGTAAAATGGTCAGTTATAACAAGCACATCAATGGACTTATTATTGGCATCCTCAGCCGACCAAAAATCAATACACACCAACTCCAGTGGTGCAGTGGTGACTATAGATACCAGCGGAGCCTTAGCCTCCGGCTCAGGTGCTTTGCTCAGTACACACCTCTTACAATGACTCACATATTCTTTGACATCCTTTTCCATGGAGTCCCAATAGAAACGTTGTCTAGTGAGCCACAATGTGCGCTGCTGGCCCTGGTGCCCAGCCTCATCATGTACCCCTTTTAGCACCTGTCCTCTCAGAGCGCTCGGTACAACATATTGAAAGACCTTCTTCCCACTCACAACGTGTTTTGAAACACGGTACAACACTCCCAATTTTGTTGTGAGTTTTCCCCACTGTCTCAATGTGCGGTTTGTTTCTTTCGACTCATGAACTCTCTCTCTCCGAGATGGGCGACGGCCTCTATCTACAAAGAATTTGACTCTACCAGTAACAGGGTCCTGGCACTGTTTGTCGTACAATTCCTCGTGAGTGAGAACAGGCAATGGGCTCTGTCCCATGGACACCAACCTCTCTAACTGCTGCACGTGAGAGACTGCTCTCATAGCTGCGCCATCCTCCCAACAGCGATGTGTGTGGAGTACAGCAGATACCTCTTCACGAGATATGCTCCCACTGTCACTACCCACCTCACCACTGGCCTTAAAGGAACTCTGAGTTGACAGTCCTAGCCCCTTCCTCCTCACCTCTGGTTCCTCACAGGTAAGACGGAACATGTTCTGTACGTCATCCACTTCTAAACCTCTAGCCTCCCTCAACAAGACATCATACGAGGTCCTTGTCAGCCTGTGCATCACTCTAGGTTTAGCAAACGGCTCCCTGCTCAGTGCATCAGCTACTGTATTCTTAGGCCCAGGGATGTACTGAATGTCAAAATCAAAAGGTGCCAGCTTAGCCACCCATCTCTGCTCGCATGCATCGAGTTTTGGCTTTGTGAGGATGTACTTAAGGGGATTATTGTCTGTCCACACTGTAAATTTATGTCCTCGCAGCCAATGGCTAAACTTGTCGTGTATAGCCCATTTCATGGCGAGAAACTCAAGCCTATGAGCGGGATATTTAGACTGAGCATGATTCAAAGATTTACTAGCAAAAGCTATGGGCCTGGCTGTGCTACACCCTTCCTGCACTTGTGAAAGCACAGCTCCCAGTCCACTAGTGGATGCATCTACAGACAATAAAAATGGCTGAGCAAAGTCAGGGTGAGCCAATAGCGTTTGTCCCACTAATGCGGCCTTTAACGCCTCAAAAGCCTCCCTACACTCCTCAGTCCAGTCTGCTGCACTAAGCCTACGAAGGGGGGCAGCTCTCTTGCTTTTTACTTTGCCTCTCCGTGGCTTCTTCACACCCGTGGTCAACTGAAACAGTGGTCTTGCAACTACAGAGCAGTTCTCAATGTAATGCTGATAATACACCATCATTCCTAAAAATGACCGGATCTTATTAGCAGACGGGGTGACCCCGTCTGACTCCATAATATCGCTCTCCGTCACACCCACTATCGCCTGCACCTTATCGGGGTCTGTGGCTATCCCCTCCCGAGAAACAATGTGTCCCAAAAACTTCAGTGACTTTCTCAGAAACTGACACTTAGATGGAGACAACTTCAGGTTGTGTTCTCGTAAACGCTGGAATACCATCTCCAGCCTCTGCAAGCTCTCTTCCTCCGACTTGCCAAAAACCAGAAGGTCATCTAAGTAACAAAGAAGACTCAGCGAGTTCTGATCACCAAAGATTGTGAGCATCATTCTCATGAACGTAGCTGGACTGTTACACAGCCCCTGGGGCATACGGTTATATTCATGTAAACCGAGAGGAGAGGAAAACGCAGTGTATTTCTTATCATCCTCATGCAGTGGGACATTGTAATACCCGGATGTCAAATCCATGGAACTGAAAAAGGCATTACCTCCCAGCGCTGCAAGTACATCTGCTTGATGGGGTAATGGATGTGCATCTTTCACAGTACGAGCGTTTAACCACCTGAAATCTGTGCACAGTCTCAATTCCCCATTCTTTTTCCAACAGAGAACAAGGGGAGATGCATACTCGCTACTCGACTTCCTAATTATCTCCCTGTCCTCCATCTCGTTCAGAGTCTCTCTCAACTTTTGGTAATGGGCGGGGGAGAGCCTCCGGTAGGGTAACCGAAAGGGCCGATCGTCTGTCAGTCGGATACGGTGACAGAAGCCACCAGCCTCCCCACAATCCAACCGGTGTCTAGAAAACACATCTTCATAGTTCTCAATCAGATCAGTCAGTCTATCTTTCCAGACTGGTGAAACCTGACAGTCATCAACTGACAGGTTCTGGAGCCCTAGACTAGCCAGTCTATCGTTCCCCCTAGCTACATTGTTGCTATCACAACTCCTAGCTGTCAGACTGCAGAGAGAGCTGTCACTACTCACTCTACCGGCATTCTGGTGTACTGACGTGTCCGTCTCATTGTCAAAATCTTCTAATGCAATGCATGGATATACGTCAGCCACTTTTGCATTTCTTCTCAAGGTGATAGCCTTGTTAGTCGGGTTTATAATCTTGACAGGAAGCCACCCATCCCCCCAGAGAGGTGTAACTACCCTGCCAACTAGTATGTTACGGTGTACACAACGAGCGGCGCTGGGCTCAACAATAACAGTACTTCCCATAGACAGTTTTGTCTTGGGTGGGAGACGACCCCACACTACATGCTCACTCATCGGCTCAAGAGTTACGGCCTGTTTCAACTTGACTGTTCCCACTTTGTCAGGAATTTCCTCCCCCCTCCATCTCTCAAGATTGGCCATGAACCTGATAAACTGACTGTTTTCGTCCGGACATGGTGACTCAGCTTTTCCCAATATGCGCCAGTAGGCTCCCGTGGATTTGAATTGTCTAATTAAGGGCTTCATTACATTGGTGCCTATAATGAGCTCATCTACCTGACCCTCCACTATCAATACTGGTACTATGTATTCAAACCCGTAAAGCTTAAGTTTCAGCTCACACGTTCCCACCGGGCTAGTTTGTTTCCCACCACACCCCACAAGAACAACATTGGTAGTCGAGATTAGATCACCCGTCACTACCCCTGCCTCCCTCAGCCGAGGAACCACATCAGCGCGCAGAGACGTAGCCATGGATCCACTATCTAACATCCCCTGTAACTCAACCTTGTCTCCCGTCAATACAGTGGTGAAAAATAAACTGTCACTTTGGGATGTTCTGGTCACATTCTGCATAATTACTGTCTTGTCCTTGGGTGCTGCTTCACAAACAGACGTATATACAGACTGGATATCATCATTGCCATTGGAGGAAAAACCATAGGGGCCCACATTGTCCTCCTTTGAACGAGGGCCGGCTAGTTTTCCTGAGAAGGACCAGCCTGTCTCTGACCAGGGGGCTGTCTCGGAGTGGTCTGCCCACAATAGATACCAATATGCCCTGGACTCAGACACTTGAAACACAGCCTGTCCGTCCTACAATGCGTCCTAGTATCGTGCTCCGAACTGCCACAAACCTGACATTGTTGAGAAGGTCTGGGGAACTGTCTCCGGGGGCCATTTTGTACATAAGGACCATTTGGTACGTAAGGACCATTTTGTACCGACTGAGTGTTGTTGCCTAACGCCATTTCTAACACTCTCAGCACCCTCTCCATTGTGTTATTCTCAGCTACAGGCGTCAGCTGCTCTAGCTCTGGGCTACTGACAGCCACTGGGGGCGCGCTTTGTTCGTGATTAACAACCACCCTCTCCTGTGATGACTCAATGGCGACCACTTGTTGTGTCAACCGACCTCGACTCGCTCTATGTTCTCTCAAGTATTCATCCAAATGTCCCTGCACCTCACCTGCTGTCCACTCACGAGATGGCTTACTTTTGAACACTAAGGACAGCTCCTTATCGGGGCAGTGACGGATGAACATGAGAACTAGATGCTTGCTCAGGCTAGTCTGGGATTCCCCCGTGCTAAGAAGACACTGCTCTGTGGCTTCTGCTGCTTTGTTAAGCCTAATCCAATAGTCAAGAGGATTCTCGCTTGCATATGGTTTGACTGCATAAAAGTCAGCTAATGGAAGTTCTGAATGAATAATATCACCAAAATGTTGTCTCAAAATGCTAAAGATAACACCCAGTTCACTGTCAGTTGAGTTGCTACGCAGCCATACTTTGGTAACGTCCCGGGCCCTCCCCATTAGCTTGTTCATAACCTCTTCAACTTGTTCAGCTCCAGTACAGTTATTTTTCTTTCTGAGATACGTCCTCATGAGTTCCTCCCACTCAAAAACAGAGTACTTATCTGTGCTATCACCTCTAAAATAGGGTGGGGCATTTGCATCTGAACGTAACACAAGATTCATTTTGGATGCATCAATCACAGTATTCCCACATTGGTCAGGTTGGAACGTCTGTCGGAGATTTTGAGAAGCTAAAACAGGTGAAATCCCCGTAATTGTGTTCTGCATTAACGTCACTCTAATAGCTTCCCCTATTTCGGACCCAATGGATCTTATCAAATTGGCCATTTGACTGGGGGATGTCTCAACACTAGTGTTGTTGATTTCACTAGTTGAGGGAACAACCGGCGTGAAAAGTAACTGTTGGGCAGTTCCCTCTACGTGACCCTCTTCCCTCCTCCTTTCAGGGCTAGAGGAGCCCGAACCATTTTGACTCCCCGGGGTAGACTGCATAACCGGTGTGTAGTCGAGAACCCCTCTCCCTCTCCCCACATTCAAGTCCCTTGTAGGAGTGTTTCCTTCATTCAAAGTCATTTTCAATCTTCAAATGGTGCTTTCACCTTTTTTTCTCTTCAGTGTGTTCTGGGTAACACACTTGAAATAACTAAACTTGATTAGAGACTTTTTTTAAAGGATTCAGTGCTCTCCAGCCCCCTCAGGAACAGACCTCAGGACTCGGCGGCGAATGCAGCGTCCCCGTGGCTAGGTCGCGCCAGCAGCACCACGCGTCTAGGCCGCACCTGAAGCCTCCACGTCTCCCCAGCTACACCGGTGGTCGGCCTCTGCTGACCCGTTGATCCGGTTGTCTCGGCACCAGTTGTAGCGTGATGGATTCTGCGTTGTGTCTGGTGTGAGGTGGACGTCAACACGCAGACAATTGTACCCAGTTTGGTGATCTTTATTGCCTGTTAAACACAACAGCACAGCCCGTAAGACACGACGGCGTTATTGTCCATTTATCAGCGTGCACTCCACCTCTGGCTCTCAGCTGCACATACTCAAAGAGCGCGGCGCCCGTACATTCAACACGGCGCGCCGTCTACAGTTACAGCCAGTAAATACATTTAGCTCCGTGCAAAGTAGCTTCAGTAACAACATAGGAAACAATATAAAATAAAAGCAGTGTGTACACATTAATAAAACCAAAATAAATACAAAAACAGCGGTTCATACCTGTTAAACACAACAGCACAGCCCGTAAGACACGACGGCGTTATTGTCCATTTATCAGCGTGTACTCCACCTGATATTTGCCACACAGAATGCAGAGTTTAGTACACGAACGTACTGTTGCTGTTTTACACAGGTGAATTAATGTCATTGCACAACAAGGTATTTCAATAGCAAAACAAGTTATACAAAGCATTTAAATCCCATATTAGATAAACAAACGCTCGTACCTCTGGCTCTCAGCTGCACATACTCAAAGAGAACGGAAGCTGGCGCCAGCAAGCCTCTCGTCAACGAGTCGGCAAAACCATTTAGTCCATTATTTGAAAGTATTTACAATACACCAATTGTTCAATGGAAAGATATGTTATCTTCTCTAAACCCATTATAAAGGACCCAAACGGTATTTCGTTTGTGGAATTGGTAACTCAATGTGAGGGAATTAATATACAGTAGCAAACCAGACACCCCTCCAACACCTAGAATGGACTCGGTGCAAGTTGATCCACTTTTGTTCCTTCAAAATAAGAGTGTTTCTGTTTTGAACCACATATTTAAGATAAAAGGTACCAGTTTCTGTCCATGATACTAGCATAACCACTTCACTCTGCTACATGTAGAGCATAAAAGGAAAGTTGCAATTTCTCAAAGGCCAGCTGTACAGAGTCTGCAATACAGTACACAATTGTGTCATCAGCATACAGATGGGCATGACATCCATACAAAGAAGAAACAATATCATTAATATAAATTGTAAAAAGGACAGGACCCAAAACTGAACCTTGTGGCACACCTTTAGTCATGGCCAAGAATTCAGATTGTGCTTGACCTAACTTCACACACTGCCGCCTAGAAGATAGATAATCCTGAAACCAGACACAGGCATTATCATCCAACACAATGTTAGATAGTTTCTTTAGAAGTAAGTAGTGATCAACTGTGTCAAATGCTTTTGATAAGTCAACAAAGAGGGCAGCACAATGTTTCTTCTTATCTAATGCTGAAATAATGTCATTTGTAACCAAAGTGATGGCTGATGTTGTACTATGTTTGGCTCTAAAACCAGATTGTTGAGAGCTAAGTATGGAGTTAGTTGAAAGGTAATATTTTAGTTGTTTACTTACTAGTGTTTCCAGGACTTTAGCTAAGCAAGGTAGCCTGGAGATAGGACGATAATTATCTAAGTTATCCCTATCACCTCCCTTATGTAAAGGAATCACCCGTGCAGATTTCCAAACTAGAGGAAATCTACCTGATGAGATAGAGAGATTCAAAATATAAGTAATCTGTTCAGCGATAACTGGTGCAGCCAACTTAATAAAAAAAGACTTAAGTTATCCTCACCTGTAGAACACTTTGCATCAATTGATTGCAAAGCATCAAATACAGCTGACTGTGTAAAAGGTTGAAAGGATAAATGGGAAGTGACGCCCACAGGGTACAAACAATCAGAATCAACAGGACAAGGTCCATTATAGTTCCTATTAAATAAATTACCAGCCTCCGCAAAATGCCTATTGAAGGCAACACAAATTTCACTCTGCTCAGAGATCACACAGTTTTCAACTTTAATATGAGAGGGTAAAGAATTAGATGATTTTATTTTGTTCACCTTCACTGCACTCCAAAATTTTGCCGGATTAGAGTATGAGTTTGTAACCAACTCCAGATAGTAATCAGTTTTAGATTTTCTTACTACTGCAGTACATTTGTTCCTAATTTGCCTAAAAGAAAGCCAATGTTGAGGGTCTCCAGAACGCCTTGCCCGAGACCATGCAGCATTTCTGTCTTTAATTAGGGTTGACAATTCCTGAGAAAACCAGGGTATTACTCTATCTTTAATACGGACTTTTTTAAAAGGAGCATGTTTGTCAACTAATAAATTAAATGTATTTACAAAGGAGTCCAGGGCTAACTGAACATCAATTTCAGTGTTACAATAAGTATCAGAAAGAACAAGATCATCTAAAAATGATTCGTTATTAAAAGATTTAAAATTCCTCCTTAAAACTGTGTGAGATCTTGTTTTTGGCAGTCTCGTGCTTCTTACACAGACTGTGGGGCAATGGTCACGTATGCCTAAGTCAAAAACCCCACAAGCTGAGATCCTGTCATATTTATTCACAAAAATCAAATCAATAAGGGTAGACCTAGAGTCATTTTTAAGGTTTGGTCTGGTGGGCTCAGTAATTAACTGGGAAAGACTGAGGTTACCACTGATTTCTTTAAGGTGCTTTGCAGCACCACTCAACCAGTCAATATTAAAATCACCCATGACAATCATCTCAGAATCAATATATTGTGAAAGGAGCTCAGCTAATTTATCTAAAGAGCTAGCATCAGCAGAAGGGGGTCTGTAGACACCAATTACATATATAAAATTGTTGATCCCCAACTCGACCTTTAAAACAAGTACTTCAAAACACATTGGGATAGTGACAGCATAAACAACAGACGCCGAAAAACAAGATTTAACATAAATAACTACCCCACCACCCCTACCTACCCTATCAATTCTAAACACATTAAAATCATGTAGATCTATTGTGGAGTCAGAATCAGATTTCTTCAACCAGGACTCAGATATGACCAATATATCTGGATCAGCCTGTGCTACCAGTATTCTAAGATGGTCCAACTTCTGGTGCTGAAGGAGACTTCTAATGTTCAGGTGAATCAATCCCAAACCTTTCCTTTCTCTAAAGGTATGTGGATTATTTAGAGAAAGTGGTGTGGAATCTGACTCACGTGATAAAGAAATAGAAGACTGTAAAGTGACCGATATTAAGTTGGAGTGATTTACAGTATGCCAATGTGTTGGGTAATGATCATGAACCCTATCAGAAATCATGACTTCTATATTAAAAGTAATAGGTGGTAGAGGGAGATCAGACAGAGTAAAAGCAGACAACATAATAACAGACGTGTTGGAGAAGGAGTGTTCAGCAGGACCCATTATAGGATGCTCCTCAAAATGACCAGGAGAAGATTCTAGTGCAGGGTCATGCTGAGGTGTATATCAATCTGAGTTAAAAGCAATGTACTGGATATAATTCCGTGTAAGTGTAGCAGGTATATATAGGTTATATACTAATATGTATTCCACAAAGAATCCCTCCCTAACGTTTTATTTTAATTTGTTTATTATTATCTTTTACTCTCATAGTCTTTTATTTTGAAACCGTCGTCACTTCCTCCCGAAGTGACGTATTTACGTTGGTGCGTGCCTTTCCCGTTCAGTCTGGCCTGAACGAGGAATAGGTAAGAGCTGTCCCATGTCCCTAAACATATCCTTGGTTTAAAATAACTTATTAATGGTTTACATTTTGTAAATAAGTTACCGGGCAAATGAACCAGAGTTGTATATAGTGGTAACTGTGTTAATGATGAACAATTCTGCACTTTTTGTAATGTGGTTTAGCTGTGGTGGCGAACTCTTGTATGACACATGCTGACTGAGCTAGTAGTAAATGGTTGAGCGATGTGTTGTAGGCCTCGTTCTGACAGCGTGACATGTTTCCCCCATTGTAGCCTATGCAAGCTGTTGACGCCATCTGCTGGCCAAGTGTGTTGATATGTGCCTGTTTGAATGTCTTCAACAGGTAATTGGAGATGTCTTATTGTTTAATTTGTATTATTTCATTGTGTATTTTATTTTTATTGATATTTCAATGTATGATTCAAAATGAGCAGTCTGGCCTGAACGAGGAATAGCCTATGCAAGCTGTTGACGCCATCTGCTGGCCAAGTGTGTTGATATGTGCCTGTTTGAATGTCTTCAATAGGAGAAATAAACACAATGACTGGCCACAACTGTCTTTTCACTTCTCATGCACGACGACATTCAAGAGGGTGGCCTTAGACCAGTTACATAAGCTGTTGAATGCCCTTTAGACTGGGATGCAGGCCATCCAGTTTATAGAGGTCATTTCTGGTCCAAAAGTAATCAAAGTTACTAATAAATCCATGTGCTGTTGCAGTACAAAATGATTTTAGCCATTCGTGAAGGCTAAAAATACGACTAAAATGTTCTGGACTTTTTGAGGGAGCTGGCATAGGACCAGAGAACACACAGGTTCTACCCAGGCTCTGTATCGTCATTGCAAGAGAATCCAGCTGGTCACCAGTGATGCCGGTAACGCGTTACTAAGTAACGCGTTATTGTAATCTGATTACTTTCCCCCGAAAATAGTAATCTAACGCGTTAATCTTTAAAAGCCAGTAATCTGATTGCAGTTACTTGTCCAAGTGGCTGTGCATTACTATTTCGTTACTATCTCATCATAAATTCATAATGCATGCGGAATGCAGTATTTTATTTCGTTTTCGACAGTCAAAAATACATTTTTGAGCTGTTTTTCTTATTTGGGAGTGACGTGGTGTGGCAGTGAAAGGGTTACACAAGAATGTGTCCTCGCGGCGTGACTGGACTCTCTGTCTGTGAGTGACTCTGCTTTGGCCCAATCACATTCCCCATCCACAGTCTGCGAATCAGAGGCAGAGTAGGGCGGGTCTTCACAGCACGTCATGTGACATATGCGCCAATCGTCTGACAGCAAGGCTCCCTTGCATTCGTCTGAGAATTCCACCCCAAAACGCTTGTCTAAACGAAGTGAAACCGCAAGAAGACTAGAGAGACATTTATAAAAACAATTTAATAGTTACAGTTGATATAATTGAATAGTTCAGCCTGCATTTGTTAGATGTGAATGGATACACTGGTTTTGTAAAACCACTGGCTGGCTGCTCTAATGCTCTCCCACAGTTCTTCAGGTGGGAGAACACGAGTGACAGAGAGAGGGGAGAGAGACACACACACACACACACACACACACACACACACACACACACACACACACAAGCACAAGCACACGCACACACGCGCACACACATACACACAGAGAGGGAGAGAAGGGATTATATTATAATAATAATAATAATTATTATTATTATTATTATTATTATTATTATTATTATTATTATTATTATTATTATTATTATTATTATTATTATTATTATTATTATTATTATATTAGAGATGTAGGCTGTCTGGGTGGGGTTGGAGAGAAAGAGGCATGGGGTGAGAGAGAGAGAGAGAGAGAGAGAGAGAGGGGTGAGAGAGAGAGAGAGAGAGAGAGAGAGAGAGAGGGGTGAGAGAGAGAGAGAGAGAGAGAGAGAGAGAGAGAGAAAAGCTCTTATTTGCCAGATTTACAGTTAATTTACATGTTAAAGAGAGACTGCTTGTATGTTTATAGAGAGACATTTATAAAAACAATTTAATAGTTACAGTTGATATAATTGAATAGTTCAGCCTGCATTTGTTAGATGTGAATGGATACACTGGTTTTGTAAAACCACTGGCTGGCTGCTCTAATGCTGTGAGCATCATAGACTGTTGCTTTACCATACTTGATGGTACAGAAGCTGAAGCACTAGTTTAACAATTTACGTTATGTGCAGAGAAACAAGTTAAAAACAATTTATGCACTTTCAATAAAGCGTTTAAAAAAAACTGTTGGGGGAACGACGACTTCGTAACCTAGTTACTTTCAAAGTAACTAAGTTACTCTGATAATCAAGTAATCAGTAAAGTAACTTGGATTACTTTTTAAAGGAGTAATCAGTAATCAGTAATCGGATTACTTTTACAAGTAATCTGTGGCATCACTGCTGGTCACGGAGATCAACAGATTGACCACGCATGACATTATTAGTACCAACATGGATAATCAGTGTGTGAGCTGAGGGATGGAGGTCAGTTAACACTGGAATCAATTCTGTAATATCAGAAACCTTACTGCCTGGGAGACAGAAAGTGACAGCACCTGGAAGTTCAACAGATCTAACAATAGAGTCGCCAATGATCAAAATTTCAGGTTAGCCATTCCTGCAGCCCCCCATGTAAACAGAGAGTTTGGGGTGAAGAAGAGCCTGACTGTTAGCTACACCAGCCACCAGGGCGGTGTCTGGAGCAGTAGTTGTATGCGGTTCACCTGGGCAGGAAGACGGCCGCGAATCATCACATGTGATGTCATCATCGCTGGCCACAGTATCCAGAGGTGTGTTGTGTTGAAGAGAGGAACGTTGAAGGCCGGCAGGAGAGATCCCAGAGTGGAAGACAACAGGAGGAGAGCAGCGCCGACGGCGCTTCCCGATGGACACAGGGGACGTCGGGGAAAACCGTCTCTTCCTCACCGAGCTGGAGAAGTTCTCTCCAGAGAAACCCACTGCAGGCTGCTCCAAAAAAGCCGGACAGACAGTCGACGCGCCTGTGGAAGCTAGCTCCGTTAGCCCTTCAAGTGGAGCATACTGGTTGTATAGCTGAAACGGGTCATCATCCACGTTTGGGGAGAACAGGGGGAGCGATACCCTCCTCCCTTTTCCCTGCTTTACTACACGCGACCATGGAAGAGGAAGCGCTGTAGAAGAAGGGTTTTGCAGGAGATACAACCGGGAGACGAGCAGAGCCTTTTGCTGGATGATGTCGTCCAGGAGGCACTCAATAGTACGGAGACCGCGCCTGAGACTGCATAACTCGGTTTCCAAAGAAAATGACATTGTGCAATTGATATTTAGTGTTTACAATAAACCAAAGACACAACAATGAAAATGGTGGATTCTGGAGACACACTACCAGGGGGGGGGGGGGGGGGGCTTGAATGATGCTAAAGGAATGAAGGAGTAAAACTAGGGATGCCCCCAAAACCCGGTTCTAAATGGGAACCGGTACTAAATTAGAAAAAAGCAGAGTATTGATAAGCTCCGACGTTGTCGGTAGTCTTGGAGCGGATTAGCTACGGAGCTAACAGAGTGTACCATCCCCTTAACAATTGTGTGTATTGAGCCGTACTGTATTGTAGCCATTCTGCAATCTGTTAATAAAGTTCTCATTCATTCACCATCCATCTGCGAGGCAACGGAGCGGATTAGCTACGGAGCTAACAGAGTGTACCATCCATCTGCGACGCAACGGTGGCAGCAACACTTTAAACGGACTAACGTTAACGTTATGTCGAGTTCATACTACACTACACGTATGAACTCGACATAACGTTACCGTTACTCCGTTTCCATGAAGTGTTTAATTAGCAGCAATCTGTTGTTGAAAATTTAACGTTAAACCGGAAATGGAAACGCGAGGACAGGAAGCAGTCATGAAATCGTTGTAGTCATATTGTAGTCTTTTAGTCTTATTACCTAAAAGGTTTTAACAAAATAAAAAGCAGCAGCACTATTGGATAACTGAGTCATGTTTGCTATGTATTTCTTTCTTTAGGGGAGTAGGACATTTGTTTCACAGTTTCAGCATGATGTTTTATAGGCTAGGTTAAACATGTCCAAGCAGGACCTTAAAGGGAGGAAGGCGCTTGCGTGGAGGGCTCTGAACGGCATGACCAGTGTGTGGAAATCCAACCTCCCCCGTCAAATCAAGCTCAACTTCTTTCATGCAACAGTTGAGTCTGTCCTTTTGTATGGCAGTGAATGCTGGACCTTGAAGCCCACCCTGCAGAAGTCCTTGGATGGGTGCTACACCAGAATGATGCGTGTGGTGCTCAACATCAACAGGGAGGAGCATGTCACTAATGCAAACTTGTATGGGGGGGTGCTAAAGATGAGCGATAAAGTGGCAGTCCGGAGAATGAGGCTGGCAGGTCACTGCCAGAGACACCATGAGCTGCCAACCAGCAAACGTGTGCTGTGGGAACCAACACACGGGCATCGATCACGAGGACGTCCCACATTAACCTACGTGGACGTACTCAGGAGAGATGCAGGAACAGAAAGCACCGGCGAGCAGCCAGATGCATGGAGGATCGGGACGACTGGAAGCACCGATGGTTTTTGTTTTTAAAAGAGGGGGGGGTTGATTTGATTGAAGTTTATTTCAAATATGTAACACAACAAACAAACATCAAGTACAGTTATAGCCTTAAGCCGTTCAAATAATAAATGTATTGGGGGGACTGTACTGTGCCGTTTAGGTCCAGATCTACCCAGAGAGGGGACTGTACTGTGCCGTTTAGGTCCAGATCTCCCCAGAGAGGGGACTGTACTGTGCCGTTTAGGTCCAGATCTCCCCAGAGAGGGGACTGTACTGTGGTGCCGTTTAGGTGCAGATCTCCCCAGAGAGGGGACTGTACTGTGCCGTTTAGGTCCAGATCTACCCAGAGAGGGGACTGTACTGTGGTGCCGTTTAGGTGCAGATCTCCCCAGAGAGGGGACTGTACTGTGCCGTTTAGGTCCAGATCTACCCAGAGAGGGGACTGTACTGTGCCGTTTAGGTGCAGATCTCCCCAGAGAGGGGACTGTACTGTGGT
This sequence comes from Notolepis coatsorum, assembly GCF_963971535.1. Classification (NCBI taxonomy): domain Eukaryota; kingdom Metazoa; phylum Chordata; class Actinopteri; order Aulopiformes; family Paralepididae; genus Notolepis; species Notolepis coatsorum. The sequence goes on along the minus strand of NC_140184.1, from coordinate 2,606,795 downwards.
GCCGTTTAGGTGCAGATCTCCCCAGAGAGGGGACTGTACTGTGGTGCCGTTTAGGTCCAGATCTACCCAGAGAGGGGACTGTACTGTGCCGTTTAGGTGCAGATCTCCCCAGAGAGGGGACTGTACTGTGCCGTTTAGGTGCAGATCTCCCCAGAGAGGGGACTGTACTGTGCCGTTTAGGTGCAGATCTCCCCAGAGAGGGGACTGTACTGTGCCGTTTAGGTGCAGATCCTTCAGTCAGTCCTGTTCTGCAGTCAGAGCCACTCAGTTCTGGAACATCCTACCAACTGAAATAAGATACTGTGCTACCTACCACACCTTTACAAAACAACTCAAGACCTGGCTATTAACAAATCAAACATGTGCCCACTTTTAATCAGTTCCTTGTGTATTTTGTTATTGCTTTTACTATTATCATGTTGGATTGTGTTGTACTTTAAATGCTTCTGTTTTAGGTGTATGGTAACATCTTGCCAAAAAGACTACAGTTGGGAATTAAGACAGCTGGCTAAAACTGGCACATTTACAGTACTGTTGATTAATGTGTACGGTCCTTTTTAAAGGGGAACTATCTTATAAATGGCCTTTTTGAGTGTTTAGCATTGTTTCCTAGCTATGTGAACTTATATTAATATGATCTATGTCTCAAAATTCTCATATTGGCGCATTCTTCCAATTCTCCTCTCACAATATTCACCCTCACTGAACTGAGTCATTTGAAAATGTGCCCTATTATGTGATGTCATAAAGACACTGCTGCATGTTAATGTTCAGGCGGGGCCGACGCTGCACAGTGGTTGGAGCCCAGGCTCAAAACAGCTCGAGATCTTGAGGTAGAAAAATGCTGTTTTTGAGGACTTGATTAGAAATACAAAACAATGAATAAAAAAAAAATATATATTACAGAGGTGTTCCATAGACTCACAGGAATTGTGTAAAAGTGCCCAAATAGTGAAAGAAATAGTAAAATAGTTCCCCTTTAAATAAACTGAAACTGAATTAACAGTGTAAACAAGGTGCAGATGAGGGTCTATATGCACCATCAGTTATATTAAACATTACAGTAAATATAGGCAACAAATCATTAGAATCTTAATATATACTATGAGTAAGAGTAAAAGTACACAGTATACACTAGGTGCAGTAGACACAAGGTACCCTGACTGGCATGCTATACGTCATACGTTGTCCGTGCAGGTTTAGGTGGTTAAGAGTCACACACTTAGTGGGCAGACATCCCTAGTAGTTGAGCTGTGATGGACCTGTAAGCGCCTGGCAGAGGGCAGCAGGTCAAACAGGTGATGTGCTGGGTGGTGAGAGGAGGTCAGAGGTCATCGTGTCACATGGTAGTTTGTTTCAGTTTTAGCATGATGTTTTATAGATGGCTAGGTTAAACACAGGTTTTTGTTTTTAAGAGGGGGGGTTTGATTTGATTTTATTGACGTTTATTTCAAATATGCAACACAACAAACAAACATCAAGTACAGATATAGCCTTAAGCCGTTCAAATAATAAATGTATAATTTTCTTTTAATAATAATGATCTAAAAGAACCGATAAGAGTATCGCTAAAGTACCGAACCGTTAAGCAGTATCGATAAGAGTAGTAGTATCGATAAAATCCTAACGATACCCATCCCTAAGTAAAACAAAACTAACTCGGTAGGGAATATACTTTAACTGTACAATAACGCAAATGTGAAACCAAACATGCCCAAAACATACAAAGGGTGGCATCACTCCTGACTAGGGATGTCCGATATTATAGAAAAAACGTAAGATTACCCTTATTCGCAGCAATGTCAGGTATAACAAGACATATTTAAAAAAAATATTTAAATGATGATCTTCATACACAGGCGTAGATATTGTTTCTTTCTGCGTCATGCCCTGCTCTACCTACGAGCCACCCCTCTAAACCACATGCAGTATTTCATGAGTCCTATTGCAAAGCTTACAGATGTCAAAGAATAATTGGGAGGGACGCAATCTTTCAAAACTTAAAAATGCATTGTTTTGCATCTATATTTAGCACATATTTGATAGAATCTCTATCGAAAATAATCAAGCACCCCTTGCGTGTCTGGTTACAGGCAGCCATGTTGGAAGCCATGTTGGAAGAGAGGAGTAGAGAGCAAGGCCTCTATTCAAACCAGAAGTCCTTCCGATGCAGATCACATTAGTTGGATTGCTGTCCAGGATGAATGTGTTGTTAAGTATGTTGAGTTTCTAGGTTCCTCTATGAATGCGCTGGTGTTTCTTTAAGTTGCCAGACTGACTGAAGCTCTTCTCACACTGGTCACAGTGGTAGGGCTTGTCTCCTGTATGAATGCGCTGGTGTTTCTTTAAGCTGCCAGACTCACTGAAGCTCTTCTCACACTGGTCACAGTAGTAGGGCTTGTCTCCTGTATGAGTGTGCTGGTGTATCTTTAAGTTGCCAGACTCACTGAAGCTCTTCTCACATTGGTCACAGTGGTAGGGCTTGTCTCCTGTATGAATGCGCTGGTGTTTCTTTAAGCTGCCAGACTCACTGAAGCTCTTCTCACATTGGTCACAGTGGTAGGGCTTGTCTCCTGTATGAATGCGCTGGTGTTTCTTTAAGCTGCCAGACTCACTGAAGCTCTTCTCACATTGGTCACAGTGGTAGGGCTTGTCTCCTGTATGAATGCGCTGGTGTTTCTTTAAGCTGCCAGACTCACTGAAGCTCTTCTCACATTGGTCACAGTGGTAGGGCTTGTCTCCTGTATGAATGCGCTGGTGTGACTTTAAGTTTGCAGATTGACTGAAGCTCTTCTCACACTGGTCACAGTGGTAGGGCTTCTCTCCTGTATGCATGCGCTGGTGTTTCTTTAAGCTGCCAGACTGACTGAAGCTCTTCTCACATTGGTCACAGTGGTAGGGCTTCTCTCCTGTATGCATGCGCTGGTGTTTCTTTAAGCTGCCAGACTCACTGAAGCTCTTCTCACACTGGTCACAGTGGTAAGGCTTCTCTCCTGTATGCATGCGCTGGTGTGTCTTTAAGTGTTCAGATTGACTGAAGCGCGATCCACACTGGTCACAGTAGTACGGCTTCTCTCCTGTATGAATTTTGCTGGTGTGTCTTTAAGTGTTCAGATTGACTGAAGCGCGATCCACACTGGTCACAGTGGTAAGGCTTCTCTCCTGTATGAATGCGCTGGTGTGTCTTTAAGTGTTCAGATTGACTGAAGCGCGATCCACACTGGTCACAGTGGTAGGGCTTGTCTCCTGTATGAATGCGCTGGTGTGACTTTAAGTTTGCAGATTGACTGAAGCTCTTCTCACACTGGTCACAGTGGTAAGGCTTCTCTCCTGTATGAATGCGCTGGTGTGTCTTTAAGTGTTCAGATTGACTGAAGCGCGATCCACACTGGTCACAGTGGTAAGGCTTCTCTCCTGTATGAATGCGCTGGTGTTTTAGAAAAGCAGCCTTTTGGATGAACCTCTTTCCACACTGGTCACAGCAGTGAGGCCTTGACTCATTCATATCTCTGCTTGTTGTTGGGGAGCAATGCAGCAATTGTACCTGGAGAAGAGAGAAGTACACCAATGAACAGTTCAGATTTTGCATTCGTTCAGTTTGTATTTCTCAAGTTCTCAAAATGTTTTATGCTCCAAATTTAGTTGATGTGATTTAAAAGTGAATCTGCTCCAAGGGCGGTTATTGAAAACTGGCCAACATTAATAAAATACTGCGATAAATCCCAAGAGGCAGTTGCCTGCAATATGACATTGTGGTTGTATCTGTCCTTGTAACAATATCATTGTTGTTCCTAGTTTGTGTTGTTTTTTGGAGCAATTAAGAATACACAGCCCACCAGTACAGATAATTCAGTCTGAAATTATATATTCAATGGAATGGATATTATATTAGCAATATCAATTATACATGTCAATTAATCCATGTATTGATTAGCCAAAGAGTAGCCTATTGATCATTAGTTTGTAATAGCCAAAGAGTAGCCTATTGATCATTTGTTTGTAATATATCTATCAGATCAAGATCATGAATTAAGATCACTTTTTGTCTGTTTCTTTCAAGTCTTATAGTATCCATCATATTGCCACCCTATAACCTTTCAGTCTGCCCAGCACCAAGACAACTGTTGGCATTGCAGCCTTGATGCTGCTTGTTAATCCTGTTGTGGCCTATGGCTGAAAGGAAAGGTAAAGTAGGAAAGACCTTTTTCTGTTGATTTGGTCATATCTGTCTGTCATAGTAGTCTTTAGTGGTCCGTCTTTGACCAATTCATGGACAATGTATGTCTTTACAGCTACGATAGACCTATCAGAGGTTGTAATATTGTGAAGAGAATGAATGTAATATTTAATTAATTTAACCCTTTCAGTGCCAAACACGTAATATTACGTTTTTGCTCGCCAGCGGTTGAGTGCCAGTCACGTAATATTACGTTTTTGGATAGTTTGTCATTTTTTTCCGATTTTAATATTCTATTCAATGTCAGGGACCCGTATGTTGCCGTTAGAAGGCATACTGCGACTCCGAGGGTGCAGTACCGGCCAGATCCTCCCAGGTGGCAGTATCGAGAGTGCAGTAAACCCTGTTCCAGACCCTGTGTTACACTCAAATGTCTCCGGGCGCAGTTTTTCAGTAGAGGGAAGCCTAGAGGTTCAATCGATCGCATCCAAACGTCTACAGGACATCCGATGCATATGTTGTGGTGGATTTTGTCGTGGACCAGATGGACAGCAGATGGACCAGATGGCGATCAAACAATTGGAATATCATTTTTGGAATACTCCCGATCACAGGTAAGGACTATCTGACGTCAATTTCAGCTTGATCGTGCAATGTTCTCATACACATCCAGCTGATCATCGTTTTGTGTTCAAAGCGAATGCCGTTACTGGCAATCAAAGTATCAGAAACGACCCCCCCCCCCCCCCTTTCATGCATTCATGATGAAACATAATACCTATTATATACATTTGATTTGGAAATAGTAGCGTGTCCAGGCAAGAAACGGCAACGCTTATAGTAGAATTCAAGAATTCAGTAGAATAGCGCCCTATTACTCGCCTTTCCGGGAATTATCCCGGATCATTCTGAAATTATACTTATATTAACCACAGGATAACGCTTTATTTAAAAAATGTTTGGAAACATGTGGAAATATGTAATGTACCTGACAAAATTATAATTTTATTTTTCAAACGTATTCAAGTATAAACATCATAACCATGTCACAACAGCAGTTATAATGTATATTATCATCAATACATTAGTTTACCAATAGGTTAAAGTGTAATTAGTGCGATTTTAGTATTCGTTTTTGTGTTGTTGTGATCGCGAAAGTCGGCCATTTTGAAAAAGCAACCGTCGGTAATTGTAGTAATTTTGACGCCATTTTGAAGAGGACATCCAGAGCTTTCAATGAGCGTTGGAATTTTTAAAAGAAAAAATACACTTCCCAAAGGCCTCTAGGTGACTTCAAGCAAATTACTTCTGTATGAATTTTTTAAATATCTCTTATTACTCTGGATAATATACCACAAAACTGAACGTTATTGGCATATATTGGAGCGCAGTTAGTTTGTATCCGCTATTTTGATCATTTAGCAACAACCAGATTTGAAATCAAATACAGTAGATTTCATTCTCTGTTCTTCATGCACGGCTGGTGATACTAAATCCAAATAAAACTCGCCCCTTTAAAAGATAAGATTTGGTTATAAGCAAATATAACCTTTCGTTATATAGCATTACTGGCATCGCGTCTCGCTCTTCGCTATATTGAGATATGGGGCAGAGCAGACGCGTGGCCCGACAAATGTACCCTGAGGACCCGCAAGCCCTACCACCAGGGGGGAGGGGAGTCCCGTCCACCCGCCCTTCCTAGTGAAGAGGGGGCGGCAGTCAACTCCACCAAAGTGCGAAAAAAGAGGGAACCAGAGACCCCTAAAAACGCACAGCACAGGCGGGACCACGTGTGACACATCACCCTGTGGCACACACCCACACACCCCAGCTAACCCACCGAAAGGCGGGACGCAGGGGAGGTCCCAGACCTCAGAACTGCCTGGGAGACAGAACCCCCAGTCATGTCCATGAGGTAAAACCTAACGAAGGGACCCGGGGAGGACCAGGAGGCCGCAGCACAGATGTCCTCCACCGAGGCCCCCCCTAACAAGGCGGCAGAGGCCACCACTCCACGAGTGGAGTGCGCCCTGACACCCCCAGGGGGGGTCAGCTCAGCCAACGTGTAGCAAAGGGCAATGCCCTCGCACAACCAATGTGACAGGCGCTGCTTGGACAGTGCCTTACCAGCGCGAGAGCCACCGTAACAAACAAAGAGCTGATCGGTAGCCCTGAGGTCCCGAGTCCGACCGAGGTAAACCCCCAAAGCCCGGACGGGACACGACAGGTGAAGGCTTGCCTCCAACTCACCAGCGTGAGGAGGCGGATGAAACGCCTGAATCACAATATCCCTGGAGCGAGAAGAGCTCCGGATATTTTTTGGCACGAAGACTGGATTAGGCCTCAGAGTCGCACCGCTATTCACACGAATAGACAAGCACTCAGGCCGCACCGAGAGAGCACACAGCTCACCCACGCGCTTAGCGGAGGTGATGGCCAGCAGGAACGCAGCCTTGAAAGACAGCTGTTCCAAAGACGCCTGCTCAAGAGGCTCAAACGGGGCCTCAGACAACCGCCAAGCAGGAAACGCTTCACAAGAGGGTGGCTGAACAACGTAGCGCCCTCAAACCCCACATGACAAGAGGATATAGCTGCGGCATATACCCTCACCGTCGAAGCCGACAGTCTACCCAAAATAGACCTGTCTGGACGTAGTCCCAACTCGTCGGGATGAGGACCGCCCTCATGTGGAGCGCCCTCAGGCTGCGCAGATTTAGAGATGCCCACAGCCAGAGCTCGATCGCCGCCCGGTGCAGACGGATGGAGCGTACTCCACCCTGTTTGTTGATATACGAAGCTGTCGTCGTGTTGTCCGTCCGGACCAACACGTGCTCGCCCACCACCAAGTGGCCGAGCCGCTTGAGGACCAGAAGGACCGCCTTCAATTCCAACACAGACCGTCCAGCTGCGCCCCACTGCGTCGGTCCGACACGTCCCCCCCCATCCCGTGAGGGAGGCGTCGGTGAAGACCGTGACGTGTGACAGCCTGCCGCCCATGGAGACCCCGCTGGTGAGGGTACCAGTCCTCCCCCAGTAGTCGAGATCCCCCAGTATTGACATGGGAACCTTCAAACGTTTCCACTTGCCTCTCACCAGGTCTATTTTCATACTGGAAAACCACCTCTGTATCCTCCTCAGCAAAGGATCGATGCTACCTGGCTCTCAAGCCAGGGTACACCTGCCTTGCGCCCTGTTGTCAGCCCATTCACCCATAGCTGTGCCTATGGCCATGTGGAGTCTATTTAAGTTTGGAGATCGCAGTGTCAACTGCTTTTTCATTTCCTAGTGTTGGCTGTCCTTTTGGTTGTTTTCTGTTGTTTAATTTTCCCCTCTCCTAAAATATCTGCGTAAGCAGTCTAGTGGTTGTCCGTTTCACGGATAACTTTAAGAGTCCGTATTATCTGCTCATGACCCCCACACACACACAGCCCTCACAGAATGAAAAAGCCATGACTGGGTCAGCAGATAACACAGGTCTCGAACAAGCACTAGCTGCGCAGCGTCAAGGATTGCTTTCACATGAGGAAGCTATCGTACAATTACAACAACAACAAGCTCTCATGGTGCAACAGCATGGGGAGATGTATGAAGGATTGCGCAAGATGGATAGTTCCATGCGTGATTTGGCTGACCGCATAGCCAATGCACAATTACCTCCCCCTCACCAGAGCCCACCTAATGTCTCTCAAGCACTACTCACGGGCCCCCGGTCATTACCTTGTGAGGCTAAAGTCCAGCTCCCCTCACGCTTTAATGGGGAGTCAGGTAAATGCCGTGGTTTTCTGGCACAATGCCAAATAGTGTACAGAGCCCAGCCTTCTCGTTTTCAGTCTGAGGATTCACGTGTTGCCCTAATTCTATCCCTGTTGGAGGGACCTGCCCTCGATTGGGCTGTTCCACTCATACGGGCTCAGGCTCCAGTTTTAAACGACTCACAGGGACTCATGAATAAGATGGAGATCGTTTTTGATCATGAACTCTACGATAAAGAGGTCGCCATGAAGCTGACGCGCATGCGCCAGGGCGCCAGTAGTGTAGCTGAGTTTTCCATCGCTTTCAGGACACTGGCTGGGGCTACAGGCTGGCCTGAGGGACCACTCATCACTTTGTTCACCAACGCGTTATCTAATCAGGTTAAAGATGCTTTGGCGGTTGTGGGATCTCCAGACAATTTTAACACACTGGTCACTAGCGCCATACGCGTTGATAACCGGATCAGAGACCGTGAGCGTGAGAGGCGGGGCCAACGTGTTCATGTCCCGCTGGAGGAAGTTTCGTCCTTTCCTCCACAACCTTCAGTGGCCAGCTCGTCTGAACCTATGCAGGTGGACAGCACTTCTGTGCGTGACTCCAGGCAGACTGGTTCTCATGTGGACTGGTGCCGGTACTGCAGGAGAAAAGGTCACACGAGGGTGGAGTGTCCGAAACTGAAGGGAAACGGTCAGTCTCGCTAGTGGGCTGAGAGACACTAGTGAGACATCACATCACCCCCTTTCGAACCTTTTTGCCTGTGGTTTTAGGCTGGAATAGGCAGTCTGTTAAGGTTGACGCCTTTTTAGACTCAGGGGCAGTAGACAGTTTCATCGATTCCAGATGGGCTGAGGACTCTAAATACCGGTACATTCCCTCCATAAGCCCTGTAGTGTCACGGCGCTTGATGGACGGCCATTGGGTACAGGCAGTGTCACCAAAAGAACCAATTATTTATCTATGCGGGTTGCTTATGGGAACCATTCTGAGCGCATTCGATTCTTTTTGGTAGATTCCCCCACGTATCCCATTGTGCTGGGTCATTCTTGGCTTAGTAAACACAAGCCACAGATAAATTGGGGTGAGGAGAGGGACACTGTCATGCAGTGGGGCTCCCAATGCCGTCACCGTTGTTTCCAAATTCCTCGTCTCCCACGAGTTATGATCAGTTTAGTGAGAGCGGTTGTGATCCTGTTGAAGCAGTGGGCGGTCTTTGTTTCCAGAGCCCATTCTCTCAACCATTGCACCCCCAGCCATCTGTCGATCAGGATGGGAGTTTGGAATGGGATCCACAGTTTGATTGGGACTCCCTCGGTGAGGAGGTCCTGGCGAAGGACAGTTTAGACAGTTTAGAGGCTCTGTGTGAGGACTTCTCCTCGCTTACTTGTACAGCTGACCCCCTCATGGAGAGCACCAACATCATGAGCGTGGAGTCACACCCGTTACCAGAGGGAGTTCCCACTGTCTATGCTGACCTCAGTGAGGTGTTTAGCAAACAAAGGGTCACCATCCTGCCACCACACCGACCTTATGATTGCGCCATCGAATTGCAGCCGGGCTCTATTCCCCCTCGTGGTTCCGTGTACTCGTTGTCGGTCCCCGAAAGCGCAGCTATGAACACCTACATCAAGGAGGCTGTGGCTACCGGTTTTATTAGACTTCACCTGCGGGTGCTGGATTCTTTTTTGTGGGAAAAAAGGATGGAGGACTGAGACCCTGCATCGACTACAGAGGTCTGAACAGCATTACAGTAAAGAAATCGGTATCCCCTTCCCCTGATGAACTCGGCGTTCGAACACCTCCAGGGGGCATCCATTCTTACCAAACTTGATCTCCGCAATGCCTACAATCTGGTGCGCATACGCCAAGGGGATGAGTGGAAGACCGCGTTCAACACTCATAATGGTCACTACAATACCTGGTGATGCCATTTGGTCTTACTAATGCCCCTTCAGTTTTTAATCAATGACGTGCTCAGGGAGATGTTGGAAAAGTTTGTTTTCGTCTACTTAGATGACATTCTGATATTCTCCAAGTCCATTTCTGACCATGTCAAACATGTCAGGCAGGTCTTGAGGTGCCTTTTGGATGCACAGTTGTTTGTGAAGGCTGAGAAGTGTGCCTTCCATGTCCGCTCTGTGTCCTTTCTGAGATTCATTGTATCTGAGGGGAGGATTCAAATGGACCCCAAGAATGTGTCAGCAGTGACAGACTGGCCTACACCCGTCTCGGTCAAGCAGGTGCAACGATTCCTAGGATTTGCAAACTTCTACCGTCGTTTTATTCGTAATTTCAGTTCAGTGGTAGCACCCATCACTGCACTCACCAAGAAGACAGCACCTTCCCATTTCCAGTGGACTCCCAAGGCTGAGGCAGCATTCATTGAGCTTAGGAGAAGGTTCAGTTCTGAGCCTATCCTCATTACTCCTAACCCATCCCTGCCATTTATCGTCGAGGTGGATGCTTCTGAGCTTGGAGTCGGAGCTATTCTGTCTCAACGCTCATCGTCCGACGGTAAGGTACACCCATGTGCGTACTATTCACGTGGGCTCTCGCCGGCTGAAAGAAACTATGATGTTGGGGACAGAGAGCTGTTGGCGGTCAAGTTGGCATTGGAGGAGTGGCGCCATTGGCTAGAGGGAGCTGAACACCCATTCACAGTCTGGACAGACCATAAAAATGTGGAATATATCCAGGGTGCTCGGAGGAGAAACTCGCGACAGGCTCGCAGGTCACTGTTTTTCTCTCGGTTTAATTTCCTCCTGACGTACCGTCCCGGGTCTAAAAATATCAAGCCGGATGCTCTTTCCCGGTTATATGATGGATCAGAAGAGGACCGTCCTCCTGAGCCCATTGTTCCTGCAGGACAGAATCTAGCTCCTGTGACATGGAGCATCGACTCTGCTGTGCGGAGGGCACAACGTTTGGAACCAGATCCGGGTGGGGTGCCCCCGGGTCGGTTATTTGTACCAAACGGCATTCGTTCTCGGGTGTTGAAGTGGGGCCACTCCTCTCGGCTGACAGGACATCCCGGAGTGCACAGAACTCGTGACTTCTTGGCCAGAAGGTTCTGGTGGCCTGGTATGATGAAGGACATTCGGGAATTTGTGGCAGCCTGCCCCGTTTGTGCACGGAACAAAGTTTCTCAACAGTCACAACCAGGGCTGCTTCATCCTTTGCCCATTCCTAGTTGTCCGTGGAGCCACCTCGCCATGGATTTTGTGACTGGTCTGCCTCCTTCTGATGGTCACAGCGTCATCATGGTGGTGGTGGATAGGTTCTCCAAAGCAGCTCACTTCATTCCGCTGGTCAAGCTGCCATCTGCTCAGGAGACCGCTCAACTGGTGGTTGACCATGTCTTCCGAATTCATTGCATCTGCCAGGACGTGGTGTCGGACCGTGGACCCCAGTTTACTGCTCGGTTTTGGAAGGCATTCTGTGCTATACTGGGTGCGACGGTTAGCCTGTCATCAGGGTTCCACCCGGAGAGCAATGGGCAAACAGAGCGCACCAACCAGTCTATGGAGAGTACGCTTCGCTGCTTGGCCTCCTCCAATCCGACCACTTGGAGTCACCAACTGGCATGGGCAGAATATGCACATAATTCATTGTGCAATGCATCCACTGGTCCCATTTGAGGTTCAGTTTGGGTATCAGCCTCCACCGTTTCCTGAACAGGAGAGGGACGTGGGGGTTCCATCTGCCGAGGCGTTTATCCGTCGGTCTCGGGCAACATGGAAGAGGGTGCATTCGATGTACACCGTCGCCCTGCGCCTTCCTACCGTGTGGGCCAACAGGTGTGGCTTTCAACACGCAACCTTCTATTACGAGTGGAGTCGCGCAAACTCGCTCCCCGTTTTGTGGGCCCTTTCACTATTGTTTGCAAGATAAACCCAGTCACGATTAGGGATGGGTACCGAATTTCGGTACTTTTGAGGTACCGAACCGAAACACGTCGGTACTACCGAGTATCGATTCAAGTGAGATAACAAAAAAATGTAAAATTAAAAATAGCTTTTTTTCTTTTTTTTTTGCTTTTTTTTCATGTCAACGTTCACACGCACAATATGCTTACCTAGGATTTGACTTGATTCAACAACAAAGCAGTCGGAGCAATGGCAAGCCGAAAACGGTCAAAATTATAGTTATTTGAAGTTTGGATTCTTTTTTTCACGACTGAGGTAGGTAAATAAAAAATCTTGTGACTAAAGTACCGAAAAAAGGTACCGTTGGGTACCGGTATCGATTCACAGGTACCGGTACCGTATCGGTTCAAATGTGAAAGGTACCCATCCCTAGTCACGATGCGTCTTCGGTTACCCTCGTCGATGAGGGTACACCCTACATTTCACGTATCCCGCCTTAAGCCGGTTCGGAGGAGCAGGTTGGTTCCTGCAGAGAGACCTCCACCTCCCCCTCGATTCGTTGATGGCCAACCTGTATACTGTACGGCGTATCCTGTCCAGTAGGCGGGTTGGTAGGGGTATACAGTACCTGGTGGACTGGCAGCGTTATGGGCCAGAGGAGCACACGTGGGTTCTGGCCAGGGACATCTTGGACCCTGAGTTTGTTCGGGAGTTTAAGAGACGTGTCTCAGAGGGTCCGTCTGGAGACGCCCCCTAGAGGGGGGGTCCTGTCATGGTTTTTGCCTTATTTCACATTTCTGTGAGGGACAGCTGTCAATACCTGTTCCCTGTGGTTAATTGCCTCATGGGTCGGCAGGTGTGTGGGCTTGATTGCACCTGATGCAGTGCAGCTGTGCCTATGGCCATGTGGAGTCTATTTAAGTTTGGAGATCGCAGTGTCAACTGCTTTTTCATTTCCTAGTGTTGGCTGTCCTTTTGGTCACACTCATTATATTGAAGTGTAGTCTGATCTCTGATTCAGAATTGAGCTTTACGGTAGTCACTTATTTTAGGCTACTCACGTGATTCTACACAAACTCCCTTAGTGGAGGTTTATTGTTTAACTTTTTCCAATATAAACTCCTTTATTAGGAGGTGTCCTTGTGGCTTATTTACTTTTATACTATACCTCTTTATTGAGAGTAGTCCTGTTTTTTGGGACTTGATTTATTTTCTTAATTACTCACTTTGAGATTTCCACCTGTAAAGGTTGTTTTCTGTTGTTTAATTTTTCCCCTCTCCTTAAATATCTGCGTAAGCAGTCTAGTGGTTGTCCGTTTCACGGATAACTTTAGGAGTCTGTGTTATCTGCTCATGACCCACACACACACACACACACACACAGCCCTCACTGTAGCATCTGTATAACGGAAATGCCATTGGATATAACGTTAGTAGCTATTAGCCCTTTATCTCGCCTTCCAGGAAATATACTAGACCAAATTCCATATAACGCTTATATTCACGGCACTATAAAATGAGAACGTATTGATGAAATCTTTTTTTCTTTAAGCCATTTTTAAGGGACGGTTTATGGTCTCAATTGACAATGAGAATGGACAGATAGCAGATTTTGCTCTACAAACAGCCCCAAGTCTGTTTACATTTGCTGGCCCTCTACAGTTATATTAGACGGGCCCCAATGGCCATCAATGTGTTCATTTGGAATGTCAAAAAAAGGATAATCAATAGGTTACTCATTAACCTTTTTATTTTCCATTTAAAAACTAAATAGAATGCAGGTACAAAAATACAAACAAATCACACTACCTACTGTATAACCCTAATCCCCTCGCCCTATACATCCGAACCCCAGTCCACACCCTCATACACCACCACACTTCCCAGGCAACACTGATGTTAATCATCCTCACCACTGTCATCAGAGTCATCATCCCATATGTAGCCCTATCCTCAGTTTCATTAGAAACATTTGCACAGTGTTTCATAACAATTTACTCAAGCCTAGTAATAGACACAATATTTATGACACTGGGAATACATTCCCTGAGGTCCATAGATGTCCCTAGATACCAAGAAAATGCAAATGGCCGTGTAGAAGTGGAGCAATCTTCCATTTACTTAGGTGTGTATTTTTAGGCGGATTTTCAGAGATTAAGAGGTAAAGAGGTTAAAATCGGATCGGATCTGATTGAGATTAAAGATTTTGAACTACTGGGCACTGAACATGGAGAGACCAATCGCAAATCGATCTGCACTTTCTCGGCCGAGCTATAGTAATTTTTTCCGCACCTACTCCCCAAATTCTGCATGCGCAGATTGATAAACCTAGACATCTGGACAATCCCGAGACTCCGTGGGCAATCTGCGCATGCGCATGGGGAGTAGGTGCTGAAAAAGTGACTACAGCTCGGCCGAGAAAGTTCCGATCGACTTGGGATTGGTCTCTCCATGTTCAGGAGAATCAAAGTAAACATAATTGTACTTACAGATGTTGTGGTGTCCACAGTCTGATGTCTGTTTCCACAAGAAGAAAGTCTTGGTCCAGTAAAGTTCTGCCACAGAGACTTCACACTGTAAATACACAAAGCGTTTGTTGAATAATCCAGGAATTTATGTGGAGTGTATCGAGGCTTGTGTTCATGACGTGTGTGGTGACGGTGAACCTCACGTGACGGTCGTCCCACGTGACTGATTCAGGACATTTGGCGCGCGATTCAAGATATAAGGGGCAACGAAGCGCAATAGTCTCCTATGACTAGGGTTGGGTACCTTTCACATTTGAACCGGTACCGGCACCTGTGAATCGATACCGATACCCAACGGTACCTTTTTTCTGCACTTTAGTCTCTAAAAATGTTATCTATCTACGTGTTGTAAAAGAAAAAATCCAAACTTCAAATAATTTATTATCATTATTATTTATTTAGAACAATTTGTTAATATATATATATAATATTGCAGCGAGCGTCGTCTGCATCTAGCTTTGTAAAGTGTAACAACACTTGCAACTGTTTTCGGCTTGCCATTGCCCCGACTGCTTCGTTGTTGAATCAAGTCAAATTCTAGGTAAGCGTGTATTGTCCATGTGAACGTGTGGCACACTTCATAGGTTTCATTTCGCTGTAAACAAAACGTCATCGGACTTTAAAAAAAAATTCACTGTATGCCCTGGTATGTATGTGACAAATAAACCTCTTGTACTGGTATGTGTGGCGACTCAGCTTTTATTTCTCAGCTGAGCAGGAGAGTATCCTCTCCTCTCTGGCTCAGCCTAGTCCTGAGGACAGTTGTCCCCCTATTGTCATTTCTACTGAAGAGGTTCGTCAGGAGCTTAACCTCCATCAAGGTAAACAAGGCCCTAGGCCTGATGGTGTTTATCCTGCACCCTCAAGGTCTGTGCTGACCAGTTGTGCCATGTTTTTCATTATTTTCTCTCTATCTCTGTCTTCACCTGCTTTTCCTCCAATGTGGTTAACATCATGTCTTGTCCCTATTCCTAAAAAGAACAATGTGCGTAATAGCCTCACTAACCTGAGACCTATTGCTCTGACATGCCACATTATGAAGTGTTTTGAAAGGGTTGTGCTGGGCCACCTCAGGGAGCAGGTGGCACCTTATTTAGACCCCTTGCAATTTGCATACAGGAAGAGTGTAGGAGTCGACGATGCACAGATTTGTATGTTGCATCAACTGTATAGCCACCTTGAATCGTCTGCCAGCTCTCTTAGGGAAATGTTCTTTGATTTTTCTAGCGCCTTCAATACAATCCAGCCACATATCCTAGCAAACAGAAATATCCAGTTTAAACTGCATAACTCAACCAGCACCTGGTGCATGAAATATCTTGTTCCTCTGCCTCAGTTTGTTAGGCTGGATGATATAGTATCAGATGTCATCTAGACAAAAACTGGAGCCCCTCAGGGAACAGTTTTGGCTCCCTTCCTCTTTGTTCTTTATACTGCGGACTAGGGCTGTCACTAATGACTATTTTGTTATCGATTAATCAGTTGATTATTTTATCGATTAGTTGATTAAACATTAACCATTAATTTACCCAAATAAATCTATTTCAATTGAATATTTCAAAATGTTTAATGTGTATCCTCCTTTTTAGCTTTAGATAAAAAAAAATACCAGCCAGAGATTATTACCGGCCATAAATAGCTTTTCAGTATATTTCCATGAATTATTATATGTATTGTGTGTTATCTCTCCACTCCACGCTACGGTAGTGCTTGTGCCAGCACAGGAGATACGATTCAAATGTATTTTTTATATATTATACATATTTAAATCAATATCTTCCTTTTGAATAAAATAGGCTCAGGAATCAGGATTGTTAAAGCTAATTAGTCTAATCCATGTGAAAAAGAGTAGCATATAGTAAATGTATGCACACACACACACGAGAGGGAGAATAGATTATAGCAGACTTAATGATGTTACAATAACATCATTACAATTTTTAAGTGAAATATTTATTATCATCAACTATCAAGTTCGTTTTTATAGTGTACATTTTGGCTACTACATTGATCATCATCATTGAACGTACAGAGAGAAAGAGAGACCCCCCCCCTTTCCTCACTATTAGAACTCCATGAAACTGATTTCTCCTGTGCCTGTGAGCTAGCTTAGCTAAGTTTAGCAGCTAAAGTTAGTTAAAAAGGTGTTTAAACGCGACTGGCATAAGGTGAGGATATAAAGCATGTTAAAGACGCATTTATTGGACCTGTTGCTCGCGGAGTTTACATAGAAACAGCACGACTCCCAAGAGGAGTTATCACAGGCTGTAGAACGCAGGGCTGAAGAGCTGCCAAGCTGCTTCTAAACTGTAAAGTGTGGGTATCAGCCAGGCTCAGCCCCTCCCTTCCAGCTGGAGCGAAACATGGAAGCTATGTGACTGTCGAGTCCTGGCTCTAGGCAGAATCACAAATAGTGGTCTAAGAGAAGTTAATTCTATTTTGAATGTGATTCACTGCATTAGTTAGATTACACGTTTCGCATGTTATGACTTTGAACGTCTGCCATTGCCACCGCAAAAGGCACATACAATTAACAATACGACGTGTCGATCATGAATATGCAAATCGACTACATTTACTTGTCGACCAGGTCGACGAATGGTGACAGCCCTACTGCGGACTGCAGACACAGCGAGGCCATGTGCCATATACAGAAATTCTCAGATGATACTGCTCTGATCTGTCACATCAACAAAGGCAATGACCAAGCCTATAAAAAGGAGATTGACTCATTTGTCCACTGGTGTGATGCCAATTAACTTAATATCAAAAAGACCAAAGAGTTAGTCATCAACTTCAGTAGGAAGACGGTGAATGTCTCTCCTGTCATCATTAGGGGGCAGAAATGGAGATAGCCCAGTTCTATAGGGCCTAACAAAATTAATAGTTGGTTTCAGGTTGCCGACCGACCCTGCCGATTTAGGTGCGACCCAATATATTTTATGAGTTTTTAGAAAAAATTATAAAAAAAAAAAAAATTAGCCGAAAATACTGTGTTACAAATTACACTATTATACTGTATATTCTGTTTGGCAGAAACTAAATTAAATTCCATAAACAATCTTAACAAATATTAAATATGACCCATATTCACTTCTATAACAAATATGAAAATAAAACACATTATAATCACACAGTATCATTAACATTCAAATACGGCTTTAGTCACCTTAGAACAACATGTAACTCTGTTGTGTTATAATAACAACAATCACACCAGTTAGACAACGCCTCATGTATTAAACTAAAGTGAATAGTTGACTGTGTAGTTTTGTTTAAACAGTAACGCTAGCTTGGTAGCTAACGTTAGCTCACAGGCGATAGCTAGTTAGCCAACGCTAGCCAGCGCTTGCGAAAACGAATGCCAAACTGTCACGTTGATAGCAGGAGCTATCAGTAGCTAGATAACATTAGACAACGCCTCATGTATTAAACAAAAGTGAATAGATGACTGGGCCATTTTGTTTAATGCTTCAGTTATGTTGAACGAGGAGCTCTGCAGAGAATTGGATCATGTTTTCCGTGTCATCGATCGGTTTTCACGATCGGCGAAAATAAAGCATTATCGGAATTCACCAATCTCATATTTATACTGAATATCGCCCGATACCGATCGCTGGCCGATCGATCGGGGCATCCCTACTACACATGCAGAGAGCCCTAACCTACTGCAGTACACACTATCCCACTGCTACACATGCAGAGAGCCCTAACCTACTACAGTACACACTATCACACTAGATTCACTGTGAAATACACCAGAGATTCACTGTGAAATACACCATAGCTTCACTCTGATCACTTTAGAATAGTGTGAACTGCCCACTTTGACAACCTAGGATGGCTTAGAGTAGACGACAGAGTACAGCAACTTGCAATGGGCCTGGTCTACAAGATACACTACACGACCAAGGTACCCATGTACATGTCAAAATACTTCCCAAAGGTCAGTGAATACCACGATCACAACACCAAAGGGAGCTCCACAAATCATGTTAAACCCAGATTCGGCTCAAATAAGGGACTAAACACGTTTCGCAATTATGCCACATCAATGTGGAACGCCCTACCCAAAGCTGTAAAGGAATGTGGATCACTACCCACTTTCAAAACCTCTCTCAAGGAACACCTACGGGAGACTGCAATTCAACACTGGCCCCTGTAAATATCCTAACCCAACCCCCTCCAATGTACAGTCATTTACCTAGTATGGTTGTCAATAGTCCAATGTACAATTTTGTTTGTTTGTACAGTGTCCCCCCCCCCCCCCCCTCAATGTACAGTTTTGCTTGTTTATACAGTGTGCCCCCCCCCCCCCCCCCAACCACCTCCAATGTAGATTACCCAGTATGGTTGTCAATATCCCAGTGTACCCAACCCCCCCACCCAACCTCCTCCAATGTACAGTTTCTACGTCAAATGTATATACTCCCTTTTCCTGACTCCTTCTGTATCACAAACAGTACTGTATTTGCAAATCTGGTATGTCATAAATGTATAGATGTAGCAGTACTGACTATCTGTATGTCATGTATGTCATATATGTCCTGATGAATTGAAAATGGGGGACCCTGATGTAAACAAGACGAAAGTCTTTCTCTGGTCTGCATCCCCTTAACAATTGTGTGTATTGAGCTGTACTGTACCCATTCTGCAATCTGTTAATAAAGTTTTCAATCAATCAATCAATCAACACTGAGTGATACAGTGGATGCTTCACATTGTACCTCTGGTGCACCAACACTTAGTGAACCAGGGAGGAGGAGGGACTGGGAAAACGTCAGTAAGCCTGAACGAATCGGTTAGATACATGAAGAATGTGGTCCCCCGCCAACTTATTCCGGTCTATTGACATGGCTGAGAAAGGAACAGAATTAGAGGAAGGAGAGGACAGGAGATCTGGGAAGTACTTTGAACTGGTCTAACGTTACATCTTTTCACTGTACAAACAAGACTGGGGTCACAATAAATAACAATCTATCTGCATTATGGAGAGGCGTATTTCGTTTAACCTTCAAATGCTGTAAACTGGATTGTATACTGAAGATATGAAGCAATGGGTTCACGGCTTGGCTCAGAGCTAATCATTTAAGGCTTAGCCTTGATTGATTGAAAACTTTATTAACAGATTGCAGAATGGGTACAATACAGTACGGCTCAATACAAAACAACTGCTAAGAGGATGCAGACCAGAAAAATACGTTTGTCTCGTTTACATCGGGGTCCCCCATTTTCAATTCATCAGGACATTTATGACATACAGATATACAGAACTGTGTAGTAAAAATATATACATCCGGAGGGGAAGAAACTGTACATTGGTGGGTGGGGGGGATTTGGACATTTACAGGGGCCAGTTTCTAATTGCAGACACCCGCAGGTGCTCTTTGAGAGCGGTTTTGAAGGAGGGTAGGGATTCACATTCCTTCACGGTTGTGGGGCGTTCCACATTATTGTACACAGGTATCCTTCTGTTGTTTGCTAGCTGACCAAAATGACAAGAAGGGGTCACGGCTCCCCCTCCCACCCACCCCCTCCTAACGTACAGTTTCCTCCCCCTCGTATGTATTTACTGTTAACCATCCCCCTCACCATGCAGACCATAAACCATCCCCCTCACCATGCAGACCATAACCATCCCCCTCACCATGCAGACCATAACCATCCCCCCACCAACCATCCCCCTGTAATCAGCACAAGTTAGTACAATGGCTGCAGACAGAAGCTGCTGGCTGTGATTCAGGCTGGTCGGGATGAGATGAGCATTTCACCATCATGAATTATTCAGCTGTTCAGGAGAAACGTTGTTCAATGATGCACCTCTATGGTTTTCATATCACATCATGAAGCGTTGGGTACCTAGGTCTAGTTCATAGACTTGGCCAGGATCCTTAAGATATCAATGTTCTGTCTCAAAGAGGTCAAGTACCACTTTTATTTGTATACAACCAGTCAGCTTGTGACTAACTTACACATCTACTAGCAGCCAACGTTGGTAACAATACTTCCAGTGAAACGTGAACATGTGATCACACTCTTCAATGAGTGCAGATGAAACATAACTAATAACTAGCTGCTCCTCGTCTTTGTTCTAAACCTCAGAGACAACAAGCTAGCAGCCGTTAGCCGCAGAGCGTTAGCTCGTTAGCTAACAGAACGTTATCTAGAAGGAATATTGCTACAGTCTCACCTTGAATGCCTTGGTTGAATCCGCAAACAACGTTTAATAATCCCCACAGAAATGTCCAACAGAACACACTTACTTCTTGTATTTCGCACCTCGTCTTCAACTGGACTAACGTCACTGATGCGAAGGGGAACTCTGGCGGAGTGACGCTGCTTCCTGCTCGAGACATCCAGCCTGTCAATCAACATGACGTAACAAGCCAAGCTCCTCCCACAATAACTCCCCCCAGTCGGTGATCACGTGATGCTCATTGATCATGTTGAGAGTAGGGTCCAGCTGCAGACTCGGAAAAGCCTCATTGATTGGTTGAACATTTTAGATTGCAGAATGGGTACAAATAAATACAGTACGGCTCAATACACACAATTGTTAAGGGGATGCAGACCAGAGAAAGACTTTCGTCTTGTTTACATCAGGCTCCCCCATTTTCAATTCATCGTAACATATATGACATACATGACATACAGATAGACAGTACTGCTATACATCTAGACCAGGGGTCTCAAACTCAATTTACCTGGGGGCCGCTGGAGGTAGAGTCTGGGTGAGGCTGGGCCGCATCAAATATTCCACAAAAAAAGGGTTCCAAGTATTCCAAAAAAAAGTACAACTGATCCAATCTTCTCACAAACTCACGAAAACCTCACAAACACCAGCAACTGACCATTCTCAGTGGTGTCAGTGGACTCATCCACAGCTATGTAAATGCACTGTGCATTTTTTTTTAATCTATCACAAAGCTGTTTAATCAAATCATCACCCAGTATTTCAGTTATTCTGGTTGCTGTGCTATCTGAGGATTTGCTTTTGTTTGCCTTCAAACATGGTCTCCATCACTTCAGTCATACATTATTTTATTATGTATGCATCAGAGAATGGCTTCTTGTGTTTAGCCAACACCCATGCCACTGAGTGAGGACTTGCTTTTTCTCGTTGTGACATAGCATAACAATAATTCTGCTTGCAGCTTGATATGATGATTTCATTCCATTTATTTTTGTGGTTCTTAGCACTGAATTAGGAGGAAAGGCTGCATCAAAATAACGGTTTTGTTTCGTAGTGGCGTTTCAAATTGCCACTCTTCACAAGAGCTACAGTTTCTTGGCATATTAGGCACATTGGTTTGGTGCTGGGAGGATGAACGCATATTTTTCAGTCCATTCAGCATGAGCATGCCATATTTTTCTACTAACTGCCTGATGGCGAAACTAGGTTACTAGCTACATTTATCTCACAGAGATACTGTAAAACTGGGAATGAGGTTACTAGCTACAGTACACGTAGATTAGACTACCTGTAGATACACTGTCAACTCTCGCTCTGACTCGGCCCCGCTGAAAGAGACAACACTCATTCCGTGAAGACCCGCCCTACTCTGCTCTGATTCGCAGACTGTGGGTGGGGGGGGGGGGGAGAAACGCTGACCGGATGCTGAATGTGATTGGACCAGAGTAGACAGACAGACACAGACAAGGCAGAGCACCGCTTGCAGAGGAGACAGCGGAGAATTTCGAGAATGCCTGCCATACGCACTGGATATATTTTCCTTCAACTTGGTATCACTCCGGAATCACGTTTCAACCAAGTCACTAACATAACGTTGCTGTCATGAGCCTGCGCTATGGTAGCCTACAAGTGATCAAATAAATAAAACATCTAACTCGCACAACGACTCGGCAACAAGTTGCGCGCGGGCCGCACTAACACTAAACTTTGATGTCAAGTAGAGGGCCGCAAAATATCATCCAGAGGGCCGCAATTGGCCCGCGGGCCGTGAGTTTGAGACCCCTGATCTAGACATTTATGACATACCAGATCTACAAATACAGTAACTGTTTGTGATACAACAATAGTCTAAAAAAGAGAGTATATACAAGGACGCGGGAAGGGGGGGTGCTGCAGGGGCTCCAGCACCCCCACCTGGGAGGGAGTGTAACTGCAACTGCACGGTTGTTTTGGCTTTTATTCCATTGTAATACCGAGGCTACTCAATGTCACAGAGCGGAGCAACACTGCAGATTTACCCTACTCTTGGAATTCATTGCCAGATCCTCATAGGGGCGCGGTCTCGAAAAAATGCAGTGTTATTAAAGCAGCGTGAAACATGCGTTGGGTTAAGAATAGACGCAGCCTGGAAGCGTCAACGCGGAACTGGAAATCCGTTGGTAAAAAAATAGACACGGCCTGGAATATTTTTTGGGACGCTGAATTGGAGAGCTGTCGCCCATTCTAACGCAGGACCCTTGAGCAGACCCGACAGGTAAGCGATTTTAGATGTATCACTTTGGAAGGTGTGCGGCTGTTGTCCGAATACTAGTGAACATTGAAAAATAAAGACACAACATTTAGAGACGTCCCCGTCATAGCGTTCTGGTGCGGGGACATGGGGCTCCCTGTACGGGGGCGCGACAGGTGGGGTAGGCTGGGCTGTGATGTATGCATCAAAACGGTTACATTGTTTGTCTCGCTTCGCAGAGCTGAGCGTGAGAGCGCGGAGTTGGGCAGTGGTCTCCTCTAGTGAACGAGAGTGTTGTTATTATTATTATTATTATTATTATTATTATTACATCCCTTATCTCAGCACCCCCGCCGCTGACTGAGTTCCCGCGGCCCTGAGTATATATATTTGAGGGGGAAGAAACTGTACATTGGAGGAGGTTGGGTAGGTGGGGGGTGGGGGGGTGGGGGGGGGAAACTGTACATTGGAGGAGGTTGGGAAGGTGGGGGGGTGGGGGGGAAACTGTACATTGGAGGTGGTTGAATTAGGACATTTACAGGGGCCAGTTTCGTATTGCAGTCTCCCGTAGGTGCTCTTTGAGAGAGGTTTTGAAGGTGGGTAGTGATTCACAATCCTTTACAGCTGTGGGTAGGGCCTTCCACATTGTTGTTGCATAATTGCGAAACGTGTTTAGTCCCTTGTTTACATCAGGGTCCCCCATTTTCAATTCATAACATTTATGACATACACAACATACAGGTATACATACTGTTACATCTAGACATTTATGACATACAAGATATACAAATATACAGTACTGTTTATTTACAGAGTTTCTAAAAGAGAATATATGTTATGGTTTGTAAACAACCCCAACAGCACGACACAGACAGGTAGTTCAGAGTTAGCCAAAAACGATGGGCGTATTTATTTCACAAACAGATATGAGCAAAAATAACGTAAATGCATTCGAGGGGAATGTCCTTTAGCAGAGTAGGGCTCTGCGGCTCTGCAGCACTGCCCAGAGCAGAGTTGGCTCTGCGGCTCTGCAGTTCTGCAGCTTACTAATAATCCACTCGTGGAGAAAAAGAAAACGGAGAATGTCATTAGTAGTGAAACGTAGGAATTACGAGGCAGAGTCCAGTAACAAGGCAGAGTCCAGTAACAAAACAAAGCAACAATTCTTCAGTGTTAAGGAACACACAAAAACAGATGAAGGTATTGAGTCCAGGATAAAAATGAGGATATCAGTTCATCAAAAAATAGACTTCCAAAAAACTCACCAAGGGCAAAGGGTCAACGGAGGCAGAGAGAGGAAACAGCAGCAACTTCCAAGGGCGCACTGGAGGAACACACAAGAAGAACAAGCAGTAGCTGGTGGTGACCAAAACGACCGACACTGAATGTTCAGCAAACCGTGTATAAGAGGGCTCCCGTCGAGCTGATTGGAAACTCCTCTCAGGTGCGTTGTGTTAATTGGCACCTGGAAGCGCGCAGTACTGGGCCAGCCCTCACAGTACCCCCCCCCCTCCACGGGAGCCACCCGGCGACCTGCCCGGCCTCGGCTTCTCCGGATGGGAATGATGGAAGTCGGTGATCAGGGCGGTATCCATGATGAGCTGGCGGGAGACCCAGCTCCGTTCCTCAGGACCGTATCCCTCCCAGTCCACCAGATACTGAAACCCCCGTCCTCGGCGTCAGATGTCCATGAGCTGGCGGACCTTCCACTGGGGGTGTCCATCCACCATCTCGGGAGGAGGCGGATCTGGGGCAGGAGGCATCAGGGGACTGAGAGAGACAGGCTTTACTCGGGACACATGAAATACAGGATGAATGCGCATGGATGCTGGAAGCTTGAGACTCACCACCGTGGGACTGAGCACCTTCCGGATCTCGAAAGGGCCGACGAACCGGGGGTTCAGCTTCTTGGCGGTGGATTGAAGTGGGAGATCCTTGGAGGATAGCCACACCCTCTGCCCTGGTTGGTAAGTCGGCGCAGGGATACGGCGTCGGTTAGCCCCCCGACTAGCGTGCTCCGATGCCCGGAGCAGCGCAGTCCTGGTGATCTCCCAGACACGACGACACCGGTCGAGATGAACCTGCACGGAGGGAACTGCCACTTCCGACTCCTGTGCAGAGAAAAGAGGGGGTTGGTAGCCCAGAGATACCTCGAACGGCGAGAGGCCGGTGGCGGAGCTGACCAGGGAGTTGATGGCGTACTCGACCCAGGGGAGGAACCGGCTCCAGGATACAGGCTTCTTGGCGGCAACACACCGGAGAGCAGATTCCACGCTCTGGTTCATCCTCTCATTCTGCCCGTTAGTCTGTGGATGGTAACCAGACGAAAGACTAACAGTGGCCCCCAATCCCTTACAAAAGGCCTGCCATACCTGGGAAGTGAACTGGGGCCCCCGGTCCGAGTTGACGTCCTGGGGAAAACCATGGAGGCGGAACACGTGGCTCGTAAGGAGGTCCGCTGTCTCGGAAGCTGATGGAAGCTTGGGAAGGGCCACGAGGTGAACCCCCTTGCTGAAACGATCCACCACTGTCAGAAGGGCTGTGTTTCCCTGGGAGGGTGGAAGGCCAGTGACGAAGTCCAACGCCACATGGGACCAAGGGCGGCTCGGAATGGGAAGTGGCTGCAGTAGCCCGGAGGGTGCCTGGTGAGAGGCCTTGCTGCTGGGGCAGACTGTGCACGCCAGTACGAACTCCCTGACGTCGTTCCTCATGGTGGGCCACCAGAACCGACGAGCCAGGAAGGAGATGGTGCGGTGGACGACGGGGTGGCAGGCAAACCGGCTGGCATGGCCCCATTGGAGAACCCGGGACCGGACAGAGTCGGGAACGAAGAGGCGACGAAAAGGTACGTTGCTTGGAGCGGGATGGAAACATAAGGCCCGCTTGACCACGGTCTCGATGCCCCAGGTGACCACTCCCACCACCCTGACCTCAGGGAGAATGGGAGTCGGATCCTCAGTGGTTGGATCCCCCTTGGAGTGTAATCGGGACAGAGAGTCGGCCTTCGTGTTGCGGGACCCAGGGCGAAAGGTCAAAGAGAAGTCGAAACGACTGAGGAAGCTGGCCCACCTTGCTTGCCGGCCGTTGAGACGCTTGGAATGCGCGGATGTACGTCAAGTTCTTATGGTCTGTCCAAATGGTGAACGGTTCCTCGGCCCCCTCCAGCCAATGACGCCACTCCTCCAAGGCAGCCACCACTGCCAACAGCTCCCGATTCCCAATGTCATAGTTCCTCTCAGCAGGAAGGAAACGACGAGAGTAGAAGGCGCAGGGATGGACCTTCTGGTCCGTCGCCGACCGCTGAGACAGGATAGCCCCTAGTCCAGTATCCGAGGCGTCCACCTCCACAATGAACTGCCTCTTGGGGTCTGGGTGGAGCAAGACCGGGGCGGTGGTGAATCTGTTCTTGAGGGAACGGAACGCAGCGCAGGCCGCTGGAGACCAGTCAAACGGCAGGGAGGGAGAGGTCAGCTTGGTAAGTGGTTCCGCCACTTGGCTGTAGTTCCGGATGAACCTCCGGTAAAAGTTTGCATAACCGAGGAAGCTTTGTAGCTCCTTCCGAGAAGAGGCCTCCGGCCACTCTACCACAGCCTGGATCTTGCGGGGGTCGGCTCGGGTCTGGCCACTCTCCACGATGAAGCCAAGGTAATCGACAGAATCGGAGTGGAAACGGCACTTCTCTGCCTTAATGAAGAGCCGGTTGTGGAGAAGGCGCTCAAGTACTCGGCGGACATGATGGACATGTTCCTCGAGAGTCTTGGAGAAGATGAGGATGTCGTCAAGGTAGACCACCACAAACTCCTCGAGCATGTCACGGAAGACGTCGTTCATGAGCCCCTGGAATACCGCCGGAGCGTTGGTGAGGCCGAACGGCATTACCAGATACTCATAAGGACCCCTGGGAGTCTTGAAGGCGGTCTTCCACTCGTCGCTCTCTCGGATACGGACCAGATGGTAGGCACTCCGGAGATCCAGTTTAGTGAAGACGGTAGCCTGGGTGAGGGGCTCGAAGGTGGAGTTCATGAGAGGAAGAGGATACTTGTTCTTGATGGTGATCTCGTTGAGTTGGCGATAGTCAATGCAGGGCCGGAGACCTCCGTCCTTCTTCTTAACAAAAAAGAAGCCGGCCGCCACCGGGGAGGACGAGGGCCGAATGAGGCCTGCTGTCAAGGACTCAGAGATGTACTCCTCCATCGCTGCCTTCTCAGGGACGGTCAGACTGTAAAGGCGGCTGCCGGGAAGGGGAGCCCCAGCGCGGAGGTCGATTGCACAGTCGTAAGGCCGATGAGGAGGAAGGGCCTGAGCCCGGGACTTGCTGAAAACCTCCCAGAGGTTGTGGTAATCAGGGGGGATAGTTGAGAGGTCTGGGGGCGGCACACTAGGGAAACTCCGGGGCGACGGACTGGATGCAGCCTGAAGACACTGGGCATGACAGGAGGAGCTCCACCCCATGATGGTGCCGGAGGACCAGGCGATGTGGGGCTCATGCAGCGCGAGCCAGGGACGACCCAGAACTACTGGGACTGAAGGGGACCTGGTAATAAAGAACTGGAGTCTCTCAACGTGATTACCAGCAATGGTGAGGAGGACAGGACAGGTGCGTTGAGTGATGTCGGCCAGGCGGTGCTGATCCAATGCGAAGACCTCCAAGGGCCTCTCGAGGTTCTCAAGTGGAATGTTAGCCTGGGTGGCAAACTCAAAATCCAGGAAGCTCTCATCAGCCCCCGAGTCAACGAGTGCACCCACCGTCGCCCGCTGGTCCGCCCAGGCCAGGGTGACGCTTGTCAGATGGTTAGGTGGTGCATGGGTGTGGGAACAGGAAAAACGGCTCACCAGGATCTCCCGGGGTCCCAGCAAGCCTAGTCTTTTGGCCGGGTAGGACAATTGTAGATACCCTCAAGGCTGCAGTAGAGGCAAAGGCCGGACTTGAGCCAGGACTCCCGTTCGGCCGGGCTAAGGTGTGTGCGTCCCAGCTGCATGGGTTCCTCCCTGGTCACAGGCCGGGAGGTGAAGGGACCACCAGTCGCGGAAGAGGCAGGACGAGCAGCAGTCCAGTCACGAGAGCGGAAGGTCTGGGGAGCGGCTGGGGGTCCCAGTCTGGCTCGCTCCCGCCTTCTCTCCCGGAGGCGTCCGTCGATGCGGATGGCGAGGCTGATTAGGGCCTCGAGCGAATCGGGCTCCTCCCGGGTGGCAAGCTGGTCTCTCACAGCGTGGTTGAGCCCTTTCAGAAAAGTGAGATGAAGCGCCCGGTCATTCCAACCACTCTCGGTTGCGGCCAGTCTGAACTCCAGCGCGTAGTCGGTGACACTGCCACTGCCCTGCTGGAAGGTGCCCAACCGGGCTCCAGGGTCCTGGCCATGAGCTGGGTGGTGGAAAACCCTTTGGAGTTCTGCCACAAAATCTGTGTAGGAAAAACAGAAGTCAGCCCTCATGGACCAGGAAGCAGTAACCCACTGTGCTGCTTGGCCTGTGAGCAGGTTAGTCATGTAAGCCACCTTGGCTCCCTCTGTAGTAAATCTGCTGGGTTGATGAATGAAAACAAACTCACATTGCATGATGAACGTGGCACAGTCCTCGAAGTTACCGTCGAACAGTCGTGGGCTGGAGAGATGGGGTTCCCGGAGAGGTGGGTTGGGGGGGCGCGGGGTCGGCTGCGACGGCGGGGGGTAGGTTAACTGGGGCTCCAGCAACCGGTTGGTTCCACAGCAGGGTGTCAAGCGCTGTACCGAGGGCCTGCAGCTGCTGCAGGATATCTGCCTGTTGAACCCCCTGCGCAGCCTGCTGGGTAGTTAGGACATCCAAAGAGGCCTGGAGTGGCTGGACCTGGGTCCGGAGGCCCTGCACAGCAGCCGCAGCCGCCTCTAGCTGTTGGGTGTGGTCATTGGTCAGCTGGATCTGACCTGCTAAGGCTGCTCTAACACTGTCTGTGTCTGCTGGGGTCGACATGGTCGGGTCGTAATGTTATGGTTTGTAAACAACCCCAACAGCACGACACAGACAGGTAGTTCAGAGTTAGCCAAAAACTATGGCCGTATTTTTTTCACAAACAGAAATAAGCAAAAATAACGTAAATGCATTCGAGGGGAATGTCCTTTAGCCGAGTCGGGCTCTGCGGCTCTGCAGCACTGCCCAGAGCAGAGTTGGCTCTGCGGCTCTGCAGCTCTGCAGCTTACTAATAATCCACTTGTGGAGAAAAAGAAAACGGAGAATGTCATTAGTAGTGAAACGTAGGAATTACGAGGCAGAGTCCAGTAACAAGGCAGAGTCCAGTAACAAAACAAAGCGACAATTCTTCAGTGTTAAGGAACACACAAAAACAGATGAAGGTATTGAGTCCAGGATAAAAATGAGGATATCAGTTCATCAAAAAATAGACTTCCAAAAAACTCACCAAGGGCAAAGTGTAAATACGAGGCACGGGTCCACGGAGGCAGAGAGAGGAAACAGCAGCAACTTCCAAGGGCGCACTGGAGGAACACACAAGAGGAACAAGCAGTAGCTGGTGGTGACCAAAACGACCCGACACTGAATGTTCAGCAAACCGTGTATAAGAGGGCTCCCATTGAGCTGATTGGAAACTCCTCTCAGGTGCGTGATGGTAATTGGCACCTGGAAGCGCGCAGTACTGGGCCAGCCCTCACAATATATACATTATACGGGCCAAGCCTATAACGTGCCGGAAGAAGCATATATATAAGGGCCCCTGTTGTAATGCATTTTAGGTAGCAACTGTTCTGCCTTGTATTATTATTATAAAAAAACAAGTATTTGATTATATTTGTGCGCAATACATTGTAACCCTGTGCAAAGTGACTGTTTCTGACTGAGACTTTCAGTAAGAAACATGTTTTTTGTGTCTGTGGATGATTATCTGTTCTTGAAAGTGTTTTTGCAACTTGTGAGATTACGTTTAGGTGTGGCAGAGCGTGTGTGATAACTAGTGGTTTCTAAGGGGATAATTGGTGATTACTACTGGTTGCTACATGGTTAGTTGGTGATTAATTAACACAATTCTTAATTAAGGCGAGACAGTACCCCCAAAATCGTCTTTTTGCTTTTTTTCGACGATATTGAGATTGTTATATTTTGCTTCCATAACATGTCTTATTTCAAACTAGTGGCAATAAAATATCGAAAACAGACAATTAGTTGTTTATTTTACTTCATTTTGTCTTATTGTGTCCATAGATCACAATTACAATACAGAACTTTGATGTCGTTTTCTGAAAAACTAGTTTTTATGCATTTTACTTACACACAAAGACACGGAACTCCATTTCCCTAGTACCTACACACACCAAACTTTCTACATTTCTTCCCATCCATATTATGCTTCTTATTTCAGAGGGCTTTGTTGATATATCATTCATAGCCAGGTTTATAGTACATTTTATACCAAAACTAGGCGAAAATTGATTTTTTTATGACAGTAGACAGTATTTTCTGATGTATGGGCTGATAAGAGGACATAGCCACAATCCCCTCTGAAAAAAGTTTTGTTTTGAATGCATCAACAAAATGAAACCAAGTTATTGAATCTGGCATTATCCATGTTGGTGATGCGAGTCTTGGCGATACATGCAAATGTGAGCATATTTAATGGGGAAGCGCCTTATTTGCATATTGTGGCAACCCCAAGCCACCACTGGGCTTGGTGATTGAAGGACACTACGTAGCGACCCAATGGCTGGGCGCTGCCCATATTTGGGCGTCCGCTTCCGGGCGCACCTGTCGCTAGAGGATCATCAAGAGCAATTATCGAATCACGGCGCGGTGCGCCTGTTGAGGAGGGGAACTTAATGGAGCCGAAGAACCCCCTCTCACTCTCTCGTAGCAGCGCCAGGAGACAGGCCACAGAGCGGAGATGCCGCCCGGCCGACAGATTAATGCTATAAAGCCATTATTGTTTATTAGAAAATAAAGAGTATGATTTTGGGAACTGCAAACTGTCTGCGTGTTGTTTATTCTGCCACCCCTACACCTGGAATTGCCACAGTGGTGGAGAATGCGGGCAAAGTCTACTGGCAATAAGGGGTGCAGAATAAACGACGATAGACAAAAAATTAGGAAAAATTAAATAAAAGAAAAAAGAAAAAGAGAAAAGGAAAAATAATAAATAAATAAAAGAAGCAGCTCATACAGGCGAACCTGGACCAACAGGCCCGGCATGAGGAGGCCCTACAGGAACAGAGGAAACAGACGGGATGATCCAAGCGGAGCTCCAGCGGATGGCCTCTGACAAACAGGAGGAAGCACTCTCAGGGACGCGGCCTAACCCCGGGCGCTTCATCCCCAAGCTGACGGAGCAGGAGGATATAGAAGCCTATCTCCTAGCGTTTGAGCGCACCGCCAGCCAGGAGGGCTGGCCAGAGGATAACTGGGGGGGGACTGCTGGCCCCCTTCCTGTCAGGTAATGCACAAAAGGCCTACCAGGACCTGCCACCGGAGCAAGCCGAGAACTACACCCGGCTAAAGCAAGAGATTTTGAGCCGCTACGGCCATAGTCTGCAGTCCCGTGCGCAGCGTTTTCATGACTGGGTGTATGACCCTCAGGCCTCCCCGCGCTCCCAGATGCACGACTTAGTCCGCCTAAGCCGAGCCTGGCTAATCACCGACCACACAGGGCCCACTGTCTTGGAACGTATTGTTATGGACCGCTTCGTTAGAGCCCTCCCTTATGACACGAAGAAACAGGCGAGTCAGGAAGACCCCCGCTCCGTGGAGCAGCTAGTGAACATTGTGGAGGCCCACCAAGTAACGCAGGAGTTACTCAAAGGGGGGCGAGGGGAAAAGCCAGAGCGACTGAGAATGAGGAGGGGTCCCGACGAGCCCAGCCCAAGGGGCCGGGTAGGGAACGCAGGTGATCCCGAACTACCCCGAAGAAGGCCGCTGTTCGACCAGGACCAAAGACGCTGCTATGACTGTGGCGAGCCAGGGCATCTCTCGTGGGCCTGTCCAGGCCGGGATGTGTCCATGCCATCGGCGGCAGCTTCAGACCCTGCGGTAAAACATGCAATTATGTCGCAGTCTGTTGGGCCCATAAGGAAACGTCAGCGACACTTTTACCACTGCACGTCAACGACAAAGACGCCGTAGCGCTCCTGGACTCGGGTAGTGTCATAACGCTGGTTCAGCCCCATTTAGCACACTGCGACGCAGAGGCTCCGCAAGTGTCCGTGTCCTGTGTTCACGGAGACACACAATTGTATCCCACAGCGCAGATCACCCTGACAACCACCAAGGGGGTCTGCTCGATGACGGCCGGCGTGATATGTGCAACAGGGATATAACTACCTTGTTTAAATTATTCTTAGATGAATTGCACACATCACTGACCCAGGACCATGGACTGAGACTTGGAGGTACATCCTTTTACAGTGTTATATGCCCACTGTGTTACACAAAACATGACTTTGTTAACCACAGCACCTCACTGTCCCTGACTTTGTTAACCACAGCACCTCACTGTCCCTGACTTTGTTAACCACATGACCTCACTGTCCCTGACTTTGTTAACCACAGCACCTCACTGTCCCTGACTTTGTTAACCACATGACCTCACTGTCCCTGACTTTGTTAACCACAGTACCTCACTGTCCCTGACTTTGTTAACCACATGACCTCACTGTCCCTGACTTTTGTTAACCACATGACCTCACTGTCCCTGACTTTGTTAACCACATGACCTCACTGTCCCTGACTTTGTTAACCACATGACCTCACTGTCCCTGACTTTTGTTAACCACATGACCTCACTGTCCCTGACTTTGTTAACCACATGACCTCACTGTCCCTGACTTTGTTAACCACAGTACCTCACTGTCCATGACTTTGTTAACCACATGACCTCACTGTCCCTGACTTTGTTAACCACATGACCTCACTGTCCCTGACTTTGTTAACCACATGACCTCACTGTCCCTGACTTTGTTAACCACAGTACCTCACTGTCCCTGACTTTGTTAACCACAGTACCGCAGCACAGACTGCCTGTATCACCTTTATAAAGGTAGATAGAAGGTACCTGGAGAATTATCCGACGTTTTTCCCAATATGTTCATTATTATTATTCTTCATTATATCATAAGTAACATTTATTGTATGTGTTTATTGCATGCGTTAGTTATTATCTGGTGCCGCCTAGTGCAGGGGTTCTCAACCTTTCTGCTGCCAAGGCACCCCTGTGTCCAATAAAATATTCCAGGGCACCCCTACATACGATAAAGACTTTTCCGGTCCTGTCTTTTTTGCTACAATGATGACAAAAGTGCTTGCTTTCAAAATAACGTTTATTTAACCCATTGAAACTGGGAAACACATTTGTGTGTATATGCAGGCTATATAATGCATTATTAGCAGGCGTTTCAGGTCTAAATGTATAAATAAATATAGCAATAGTGTGACCATTTCTCAAACAGAAAATCATGTTTTTTTTTTTTAAATACAGAAAAGGATCACACAACATGATAACAGTCTGGTTTAGCATGAGAACACAACATGATAACAGTCTGGTTTAGCATGAGAACACAACATGATAACAGTCTGGTTTAGCATGAGAACACAACATGATAACAGTCTGGTTTAGCATGAGAACACAACATGATAACAGTCTGGTTAGCATGAGAACACAACATGACAACAGTCTGGTAGCATGAGAACACAACATGATAACAGTCTGGTTTAGCATGAGAACACAACATGATAACAGTCTGGTTAGCATGAGAACACAACATGACAACAGTCTGGTTTAGCATGAGAACACAACATGATAACAGTCTGGTTTAGCATGAGAACACAACATGATAACAGTCTGGTTTAGCATGAGAACACAACATGATAACAGTCTGGTTTAGCATGAGAACACAACATGACAACAGTCTGGTTTAGCATGAGAACACAACATGATAACAGTCTGGTTTAGCATGAGAACACAACATGATAACAGTCTGGTTTAGCATGAGAACACAACATGACAACAGTCTGGTTTAGCATGAGAACACAACATGATAACAGTCTGGTTTAGCATGAGAACACAACATGATAACAGTCTGGTTTAGCATGAGAACACAACATGATAACAGTCTGGTTTAGCATGAGAACACAACATGATAACAGTCTGGTTTAGCATGAGAACACAACATGATAACAGTGCTGGTCTGGTTTAGCATGAGAACACAACATGATAACAGTCTGGTTTAGCATGAGAACACAATTGATTGATTGATTGAAAAGTGTATTAACAGATTGCAGAATGGGTACAGTACAGTACAGCTCAATACATACAATTGTTAAGGGAATGCAGACCAGAGAAAGACTTTCGTCTTGTTTACATCAGGGTCCCCCATTTTCAATTCATCGTAACATATATGACATACATGACATACAGATAGACAGTACTGCTACATCTATACATTTATGACATATCAGATTTGCAAATACAGTACTGTTTGTGATACAAAAGTGTCCAGAAAAAGAGTGTATATACATTTGACGTAGAAACTGTACATTGGAGGAGGTTGGGTGGGTGGGGTGGGGTTGGGTGGGTGGGTGGGGGCTGTACATTGGAGGTGGGGGGGGGGGGTTGGGTAGGGGGACACACACTGTACACTGTACATTGGAATACTGACAAAGCCATACTTGGTCATTTATTGTACAACTGGGTTAGGACATTTGCAGGGGCCAGTTTCGAATTGAAGTCTCCCATAGGTGCTCTTTAAGAGCGGTTTTGAATGTGGGTAGGGATTCACATTCCTTTACAGCTTTGGGTAGGGCGTTCCACATTGATGTGGCATAATTGCGAAATGTGTTTAGTCCCTTGTTTGAGCCGAATCTGGGTTTAACATGATTTGTTGAGCTTCCTCTGGTGTAGTGGTTGTGGTATTCACTGACCTTTGGGAAGTATTTTGACATGGGTACCTTAGTCGTATAGTGTATCTTGTAGACCAGGCCCATTGCAAGTTGCTGTACTCTGTCGTCTACTCTAAGCCATCCTAGGTTGTCAAAGTGGGCAGGGGTGAGGTGGGTTCTGGGGGTAAGGTCAAGTAGTAGTCTGACCAGTTTGTTTTGAGATGTTTGTAATTTGTTTTTTAGTGCCTTTGAGGTGCTTTGGTACCATGAGGTGCAAGCATAGTCGTAGTACCCTTGAATGAGTGCTCCTGCTAGAGTCTTCAGGGTATTCTTGTTTACCAGAGAGGAGATCCGGTACAAGAATCTAGTTCGTTGGTTGACTTTTTTTATTACATTGGATGCCATTTTGTCACAGGAAATATTTGCCTCTAGGATGGAACCCAGGTAGGTAATTTCGTCTTTCCTTGTGACAATATTGTCACCCACTGCAACTGAGAAGCCGTCGGTCTTGCTGAGTTTGTTATTTGAACCGAAGAGAATGGACTCTGTTTTGCCCATGTGTAATGATAGTTTGTTATAAGCAAGCCATATGCAGATTTTGCCTAGTTCCGAGCTGCAACTTGTTCTTGTCAGAGACCAGCAGGGCTGAGTCGTCCGCAAACAGGAACAAGTTGCAGTCACAGGCTGACGACATGTCATTTGCATGAATTAGGAAGAGTAGCGGTCCTAGTATGCTTCCTTGTGGAACACCACAGCTCACTGTGAGGGGGGGGGATAGAGTACCATTTACCTCTACCATCTGTTCTCTCCCCTCCAGGTAGGATTGCATCCAGCTCACTGATAAGCTATCAAAACCAATTGCTTTTAGCTTGTCAATGTGGAACGCCCTACCCAAAGCTGTAAAGGAATGTGAATCCCTACCACATTCAAAACCGCTCTTAAAGAGCACCTACGGGATCCTGCAATTCAAAACTGGCCACCGTAAATGCCCAAAACCCCCACCACCCTAATAGACAGTCTCCTCCCCGCCGTATGTATATTTCTCTCCCACCCACCCACCCCCTCCTAATGTACAGTCCCCTCCCCATCATATGTATATACTCTGTCAGGATCTAGGGGTAACAGTACTGTATATTTGAATACCGTTTATGTCACAAATGTATCAGTACTAAATACCTATATGTCCCTATGCCATAAATGTCATGTATGTTGTGTATGTCATAAATGTCTATATGAATTGAAAATGAGACCCTGATGGAAACAAGACAAACGTCTTTCTCAGGTCTGCATCCCCTTAACAATTGTGTGTATTGAGCCGTACTGTATTGTACCCATTCTGCAATCTGTTAAATAAAGTTTTCATTCATTCATTCATTCTCTGGAAATGCGTTGGAAAATCTGTTGGTAAAAGTAATGACGCCTGCCGCGGACGTTAAGTTGGTGAAGTTTCTATAATAACTTTACAAAACGTGTGATCGATTTCTTTTTTAGTTCATGTTATTAGATTAGGCAATTATTGTATACACATGAAGCACTAGATAAGACTATTTGTTTAGTTAAATAGTTGCAGGGCTGTACGTTAAAAAAAATGTTTGCACATAGCACTGGTGCTACAGAGGTTGATAGTTTTGTAGCACAGGCCAAAATCTTGTAGCACAAGTATAAAACGTGTTATATTTGTAACAGTCACAAATGTGCCTATTGTATTTGTGTTATTTAGTTGCAGTGCCATGTTTGGCTGTCTTTTTCATGCTGACAAGTTGACGTCACACAGCCAGACACGTTACGTGTAAGGAATTACATTACAAACATTACAATTTTTTTTTAGCTCTTCCAGACATTTAAATGAAAAACTATTTATTGTTTTTAATACAAATAGACCTCCTGTTCACTATAAAGAGCCACGTTTTGATATATTGAGCTTTAAACTTTAAGTAATTTTTTTGGAACACGCAACCCCTTCCTCTCCCAAACCGTTCCTGCAATTGTTTTATGTTGCATGATGATCCTGCATACATTTATTATGTATTGTATTTTTTATGTTTAAATATCAACATCATCTGTCTGTCCACCCTCAGTACATTTACTATCATATCAATATAATATACTCGTGGAGGGGGGAGGGGGGAGGTGGAGGGGGGAGGGTGGAAGGGGGAGGGGGAAGGTGGAGGGGGGAGGGCGGGAGGTGGAGGGGGGAGGGTGGAAGGGGGAGGGTGGAGGGGGGAGGGGGAAGGTGGAGGGGGGAGGGGGAAGGTGGAGGGGGGAGGGTGGGAGGTGGAGGGGGGAGGGGGAAGGGGGAGGGGGAAGGTGGAGGGGGGAGGGGGAAGGTGGAGGGGGGAGGGGGAAGGTGGAGGGGGAGGGTGGAGGGGGAAGGGGGAGGGTGGAGGTGGAGGGGGGAGGGAGAAGGTGGAGGGGGGAGGGCGGGAGGTGGAGGGGGGAGGGTGGGAGGTGGAGGGGGGAGGGGGAAGGTGGAGGGGGGAGGGCGGGAGGTGGAGGGGGGAGGGCGGGAGGTGGAGGGGGGAGGGGGAAGGTGGAGGGGGGAGGGGGAAGGTGGAGGGGGAAGGGGGAGGGTGGAGGTGGAGGGGGGAGGGGGAAGGTGGAGGGGGGAGGGCGGGAGGTGGAGGGGGGAGGGTGGGAGGTGGAGGGGGAGGGTGGGAGGTGGAGGGGGGAGGGGGAAGGTGGAGGGTGGGAGGTGGAGGGTGGGAGGTGGAGGTGGAGGGTGGAGGGGGGAGGGGGAGGGTGGGAGGTGGAGGGGGGAGGGTGGAAGGGTTAGGGTGGGGTGGGAGGGTGGAGGTGGAGGTGGAGGTGGAGGTGGAGGGTGGAGGGTGGAGGTGGGGGTGGAGGGTGGAGGGTGGAGGTGGGGGTGGAGGGTGGAGGGTGGAGGGTGGAGGGTGGAGGGGGAGGGTGGAGGTGGAACTGTGTGTGTCTCTCCTGGTTGCCAGGCTCTGTAGAAGTGCCCATTAGTAATGCACAACACAAGAGCAGCTTATTGTGATGTTAATCCTCATCCCGCGCCGAGTGCTGTTTAGTGTTTAGTTCTCAAACCGCGTAAACATGCTTCCTTTGTGCGCCAGTGCCAGCGTGCCAACACACACACATCTCACTGTGTGTCACAACAAAGTAGTGGGCAGTGACCTCTCCCTCACAACCGCCCCACACCTCATCCGGATGGATGATAATTGTGACCAATGACGTTTTCTTCTACGTACTACTGACATTCAACCGCATCACCCAAGGGGGCCACAAGGGGGGGGGGGGGGGGGGGCAATCGATTTGGCACCGGCCTCGGTTGCGGCATTTAATAACCACTGAAATAATTGGTCTTTTCTACGGTGTACTGTTCCTCTTGCCGGGATCCCCTACCGGTGTCATTAGTGTCGGCCAGCGGCCACCCGGCCATCTGTCTTAAGGGCAGAACAAACGGGTGCTGAGCTCACAGTGGGCAGGGGAGGGCAGGGTTCATGGGTGCTGAGCTCACAGTGGGCAGGGGAGGGCAGGGTTCATGGGTGCTGAGCTCACAGTGGGCAGGGGAGGGCAGGGTTCATGGGTGCTGAGCTCACAGTGGGCAGGGGAGGGCAGGGTTCATGGGTGCTGAGCTCACAGTGGGCAGGGGAGGGCAGGGTTCATGGGTGCTGAGCTCACAGTGGGCAGGGGAGGGCAGGGTTCATGGGTGCTGAGCTCACAGTGGGCAGGGGAGGGCAGGGTTCATGGGTGCTGAGCTCACAGTGGGCAGGGGAGGGCAGGGTTCACGGCCAGGTGCTGAGCTCACAGTGGGCAGGGGAGGGCAGGGTTCACGGCCAGGTGCTGAGCTCACAGTGGGCAGGGGAGGGCAGGGTTCATGGGTGCTGAGCTCACAGTGGGCAGGGGAGGGCAGGGTTCACGGCCAGGTGCTGAGCTCACAGTGGGCAGGGGAGGGCAGGGTTCATGGGTGCTGAGCTCACAGTGGGCAGGGGAGGGCAGGGTTCACGGCCAGGTGCTGAGCTCACAGTGGGCAGGGGAGGGCAGGGTTCATGGGTGCTGAGCTCACAGTGGGCAGGGGAGGGCAGGGTTCACGGGTGCTGAGCTCACAGTGGGCAGGGGAGGGCAGGGTTCATGGGTGCTGAGCTCACAGTGGGCAGGGGAGGGCAGGGTTCATGGGTGCTGAGCTCACAGTGGGCAGGGGAGGGCAGGGTTCACGGGTGCTGAGCTCACAGTGGGCAGGGGAGGGCAGGGTTCATGGGTGCTGAGCTCACAGTGGGCAGGGGAGGGCAGGGTTCACGGCCAGGGAGTTGACAACACAAGAGAGAGAAACTGTCATGTATTCAAAGGGGATAAATGAGCTCAGTTTCTTTGCCCGGGAGCCTCTGTATGTCTCTGTTCCGTGTGACACCTCATTAAAAGACTGGTCGAGGATTCAGTCCAAATACGCTGGACAGTG
This sequence comes from Notolepis coatsorum, assembly GCF_963971535.1. Taxonomy (NCBI): domain Eukaryota; kingdom Metazoa; phylum Chordata; class Actinopteri; order Aulopiformes; family Paralepididae; genus Notolepis; species Notolepis coatsorum. The sequence continues at coordinate 2,567,787 of NC_140184.1, read as the reverse complement.
TAAATCCAACTAGTGGAACGCTCTCGGCCACGAGGCTTCGTCACTTCCTTGTTTCAGATGAACTTATTAAACCAAGTCGCTGCAGGTCTGGTGGACAGGCTGTACTGTTTCTGGCAGTTAGTTCTGTATATTACTAGAATGTATAGTCTTAGCTCTCTGTCACCCCTTTTTACTGGAACTGAGAACTTTTATCTATTACCAGAATATCAAAATCAAACACTTACACTATCATCTTACACACGTACAAAATACTAAGAGCTCAAATCTTCTTAAAGGAAGAAAAAGGTCAATTATGGAGAGAGAGCGAGAGAGAGAGAGAGAGAGAGAGAGAGAGAGAGAGAGAGAGAGAGAGAGAGAGAGAGAGAGAGAGAGAGAGAGAGAGAGAGAGAGAGAGAGAGAGAGAGAGAGAGAGAGAGAGAGGAGAGAGAGAGAGAGAGAGAGAAAAGAGAGAGAGAGAGAGAGCGAGAGAGAGAGAGAGAGAGAGAGAGAGAGAGAGAGAGAGAGAGAGAGAGAGAGAGAGAGAGAAAAGAGAGAGAGAGAGAGCGAGAGAGAGAGAGAGAGAGAGGAGAGAGGAGAGAGAGAGAGAAAAGAGAGAGAGAGAGAGAGCGAGAGTTCCAGTGGTTCCTGTTGTAATGGGAGCCAGATGCTGAGCCGTCAGTCTTCGGTACACAGCCTGCCTACACACACACACACACACACACTTTTGTATTTGTATGTTTTGTATTTTTCATACATTTTTATTAGTTTAACCCATTCACTACCACACTACAGAAGGTTAACCCTTTCACTACCACACTACAGCAGGTTAACCCTTTCACTACCACACTGCAGACGGTTAATTTGGTAGTGAAAGGGTTCACCTTCTGTAGTGTGGTAGTGAAAGGGTTAACCTTCTGTAGTGTGGTAGTGAAAGGGTTCACCTTCTGTAGTGTGGTAGTGAAAGGGTTCACATTCTGTATTGTCACAGTGAAAGGGTTAACCCTTTGTCGTGGGGCAGTGAAAGGGTTAACCTTCTGTAGTGTGGTATTGTAGGTGTGGAGGAGGATCTTGTAAAGACAGCTGGAGCTCTCCTCTTTATCTCAGGGTACTTCTGCCTGCTGTGATTTCATTTCAGGAAGAAAAAGTGTTTAATAAGAAGAAATAAAGTCAAGTCCAATTTGCCATGTAACAAAAACTGGTGCTTGCTGATGATGTGTTTAATTTGCCCGGTTCTCCCAATTCCACCCTCACTTGCCATGCAAGTCCAGTAGTCCTACACTGCCCTCTGCTGGCAGAATATCACAATGCAATTGTAATGTACCTGTAAAACAATCTGAAAGCTGAAGAGGATGCATTTATATAGTGCTGTAAAATGTTTTGCTCCATTCACTCACACATTCACACACCGATGGCGGAGGCAACCATGCGAGGTGCCAACCTGCTCATCGGGAGCAATTAGGGGTTAAGTGTCTTGCTCAAGGACACTTCGACACGCTACCTGGGAGGCGCTGGAATCGAACCGGGAACCATCCAATTACCAGAAGAACACTCTACCTCCTGAGCCACTGTCGCATATAGTTACACACACACAGTCCCCCACACACATGCATTTCATCAGAGAGGTCAGAGTGCAAGGTCGCACATAGTGCAGTGCCCCTGGAGCAGGTTTGGGGTTCAGTGTCTTGCTCAAGGGCACTTAGGCAGGATGGTGGGCATGGTAGAAGTACTGTAACACCAGCCACCCTTCAGTCACCAGCTCACAGCTGGAATACACCCTCCTGTCAGTGGCAGGGATCGAACCGGCGACCTTTTGGTTACTGGCTGGCCTCTTTACCTCTCTAGACCATCAGAAAGCTGCCTTCTATGTTAATAGAAATAGAATAGAATAGAAATACTTTATTCATCCAGAGGGAAATGTGGTTCTGCAGATCGCTCACAGTAAACAGTGAACATTTAGGTAGACAAAACAAAAGTCACGAATAAGAATAAAAATAAGACTAAGAATAAAATTAAATAAACATAAAATACAGAGATTTGCACTACAACTCATACCTCATTGCACCCTCCCCTAAGTTGTACCTCATCCCATTTCTGCATTATACTGTATATTGTATTGTAACTCAGTTACAAATTATTTCTACTCTGTATTGTATATTGTATATATGTATATTGAACACTTTTGTTTACACTTGTTTAGGTACTTTTGACTTTCTATTTTTTATCTAGCACACTCTCAGGAGCAAAACAGAAAAAAGCATTTCATATAAAAGTATTCTGTATTTTTGTATGACAACGACAACTAATAAAGAAACTTGAACTTGAAACTTACAATGGGGATTTCCTGTTCATCATCGCTGACAATAATATTAACAACTATTGTCCATTTTATTCTCTACCTTCCAGAACTGTCTGATCAGGGTGACGTCGCGAGGCCGGGAGGCCCTGGTCACTGACTTCGGCCTGGCCAGGGAGGTGGCGGAGCCGCCGGTCCAAGACCCCGGCAGGAAGCTCTCCCTGGTGGGCTCAGCCTTCTGGATGGCCCCCCGAGATGCTCCGAGGAGAACCATACGACCGGAAGGTAGACACTGACACTTCTACATTCAACAGCTTCATTACAAACACTGTTGCCAGGACAACAGCCTGCTCCTGAACATTGGTAAAACCAAGGAGCTGATCGTGGATTATAGGAGAGGACAGCAGGAGACACACACACCACTGATGATAAACGGGGCTACCGTGGACAGGGTGAGCAGCTTTAAGTACCTGGGGGTCCACATCGCAGAGGATCTGACATGGTCAACACACATAGACACAGTAGTAAAGAAGGTGAAACAGCGCCTCTACCACCTGAGACAGTTAAGGAAGTTCAGAGTATCGGGGAAGATACTCCAGTCCTTCTACTCCGGAGCTGTAGAGAGCATCTTGACTGGAAACATCACTGCCTGGTATGGAAACAGCACGGCACAGGACAAGAAGGCCCTACAGAGAGTGGTGCGCTCAGCCGAGCGTACCACGGGTATTGCACTACCTCCCCTGCAGGTTCTATACAACAAGAGGTGCAAATCCAGAGCCTGCAGAATAATGAAAGACCCTCACCACCCCAATAACAGCCTGTTCCAGCTGCTGAGGTCAGGCAGACGCCTGCGAACCCCAGCTACTAGGACAGAGAGGCTCAGGCACACGCCCACACTTATGGCCAAAAAGGAAAGGTCACTTTAAATTAGTATAACAACAGTAACAGTGTATTGCACTACCAAAGCTACCTAGCATGTCCTATATGCCCTGTAAATAACTATGTATAGATACCGAGATGTCCCACCATGTTACCCGTTACCTGTTTATTGCACAATGTTGTTTTTTATTGGATTCTATTACATGTTGTACCACTGTATTGCACATCGTTGCGGGCAAGACCACCCGCATTTCATTGTATACTTGTATGCCGTGACAAATAAAACTCTTGACTTGACTTGACCGTCCCTCTTCCATCGCCATGGCGACCAGGGTCAGAGACGCAGCCATGGCCATGTGGCAGACAGACAGCCTGGGCAGACAGACAGCCTGGGCAGACAGACAGCCAGGGGCAAACAGACAGCCAGTGGCAGACAGACAGCCTGCTCAGACAGACAGCCAGGGGCAGACAGACAGCCAGTGGCAGACAGACAGCCAGTGGCAGACAGACAGCCTGCTCAGACAGACAGCCAGTGGCAGACAGACAGCCTGCTCAGACAGACAGCCAGGGGCAGACAGACAGCCTGCTCAGACAGACAGCCAGTGGCAGACAGACAGCCTGCTCAGACAGATAGCCAGTGGCAGACAGACAGCCTGCTCAGACAGACAGCCAGGGGCAGACAGACAGCCAGTGGCAGACAGACAGCCTGCTCAGACAGACAGCCAGGGCAGACAGACAGCCGGGGGCAGACAGACAGCCAGGGGCAGACAGACAGCCAGTGGCAGACAGACAGCCAGTGGCAGACAGACAGCCAGTGGCAGACAGACAGCCAGTGGCAGACAGACAGCCAGGGGCAGACAGACAGCCAGTGGCAGACAGACAGCCTGCTCAGACAGACAGCCAGTGGCAGACAGACAGCCAGGGGCAGACAGACAGCCAGTGGCAGACAGACAGCCTGCTCAGACAGACAGCCAGGGGCAGACAGACAGCCTGGGCAGACAGACAGCCAGGGCAGACAGACATTCCAATTACAGCGACATTAGCGGTCAGTGAGCTGAGGCTAATTTGACAAGCTGAAATGATGCCCATTATTCCTGTCCACCTTACTGCCTGTTTCCCCCCCAAGCTCAGTGTACGGGTGACATCGGTGCCCATTGGACCTAAAGATATCGAACAATTATGTTTAAATTGTCCACTGTTTTATAATGAAAAAGGAAAGCACCTGGCATAGAGACAAACCATATGTCTGTGGGTCGCCCACTAAATGGCCAAGCTGCAAATCAGTGATCACCAATTTCTTTTTAAATATCTCTATTTGTCATCTGTCTCCTCTGTATTTTAGGTGGGAGGTTCCACAGATGGGTTAAGCGTAGGGTTATGGTAAGGGAGGTTACACAGATGGGTTAAGCGTAGGGTTATGGTAAGGGAGGTTACACAGATGGGTTAAGCGTAGGGTTATGGTAAGGGATGGGTTCATAAACAACCTTTTAGGTGATGTGTTGTGAGGTTAAGTGTGAATCTGGGACATTTTGCATCATAATATGATGCACATTAGTTTTAGTGGAGCCCAGGACCAGACTCAAGACAGAAGGGGGACAGAGTCTTCACGGTGACTGCAGCCCCAAGGCTCTGGAACGCCCTCCTCCCTTCAGCCCTGAACACAGCTCCCTCAGAGCTCATCTTTAAAAGGCAGCTAAAAACCCACTTCTACAGGCAGGCCTTTTGAACACCCATAGCCGTTTTCTCTCTGTTCACGGCTGTTTTGTTCTTGTTTTTGTTTTTCGTTGTCTATTCTGGTGTTTTAGCTCATTTCTAATGTTTTTTTTTCTCTTCACATGTATTATTTACTGACTGACTGACTGACTGACTGACTGACTTACTTACTTACTGATGAGCAGATGAACCTTGGGGGGGGGGGGGGGGGGGGAGTGTACTGGTCGCAGCAGATGAACCTTGGGGGGGAGTGTACTGGTCGCAGCAGATGAACCTTGGGGGGGGGGAGTGTACTGGTCGCAGCAGATGAACCTTGGGGGGGGGGGAGTGTACTGGTCGCAGCAGATGAACCTTGGGGGGGGGGAGTGTACTGGTCGCAGCAGATGAACCTTGGGGGGGGGAGTGTACTGGTCTCTGCTCCAGATGAACCTTGGGGGGGGGGAGTGTACTGGTCGCAGCAGATGAACCTTGGGGGGGGGAGTGTACTGGTCGCAGCAGATGAACCTTGGGGGGGGGAGTGTACTGGTCGCAGCAGATGAACCTTGGGGGGGGGGAGTGTACTGGTCGCAGCAGATGAACCTTGGGGGGGGGGGGAGTGTACTGGTCTCTGCTCCAGATGAACCTTGGGGGGGGGAGTGTACTGGTCGCAGCAGATGAACCTTGGGGGGGGGGGGAGTGTACTGGTCGCAGCAGATGAACCTTGGGGGGGAGTGTACTGGTCGCAGCAGATGAACCTTGGGGGGGGGGGGGTGTACTGGTCGCAGCAGATGAACCTTGGGGGGGGGGTGTACTGGTCGCAGCAGATGAACCTTGGGGGGGGGAGTGTACTGGTCGCAGCAGATGAACCTTGGGGGGGAGTGTACTGGTCGCAGCAGATGAACCTTGGGGGGGGGAGTGTACTGGTCGCAGCAGATGAACCTTGGGGGGGGGGGGGGAGTGTACTGGTCGCAGCAGATGAACCTTGGGGGGGGAGTGTACTGGTCGCAGCAGATGAACCTTGGGGGGGGGGGAGTGTACTGGTCGCAGCAGATGAACCTTGGGGGGGAGTGTACTGGTCGCAGCAGATGAACCTTGGGGGGGGGTGTACTGGTCGCAGCAGATGAACCTTGGGGGGGAGTGTACTGGTCGCAGCAGATGAACCTTGGGGGGGGGGGGGAGTGTACTGGTCGCAGCAGATGAACCTTGGGGGGGGAGTGTACTGGTCGCAGCAGATGAACCTTGGGGGGGGGTGTACTGGTCGCAGCAGATGAACCTTGGGGGGGGGGGGAGTGTACTGGTCGCAGCAGATGAACCTTGGGGGGGAGTGTACTGGTCGCAGCAGATGAACCTTGGGGGGGGAGTGTACTGGTCGCAGCAGATGAACCTTGGGGGGGGGGGTGTACTGGTCGCAGCAGATGAACCTTGGGGGGGAGTGTACTGGTCGCAGCAGATGAACCTTGGGGGGGAGTGTACTGGTCGCAGCAGATGAACCTTGGGGGGGTGTACTGGTCGCAGCAGATGAACCTTGGGGGGGTGTACTGGTCGCTGCAGATGAACCTTGGGGGGGGTGTACTGGTCGCAGCAGATGAACCTTGGGGGGGGAGTGTACTGGTCGCTGCTCCAGTTCAGGACTGACACGTTGTCTGCGTGTGTGTATCTCCCAGGTGGACGTGTTCTCCTTTGGCATCGTTCTGTGTGAAATACTGGCCCGCATCCCTGCCGACCCAGAGATACTACCCAGGACACAGGTACCGGCAGAACCTCACAGAATCACGCGGTCGATTCGTACGAATGCATGCACCCTGCTTAGAAAAGTGGCCACGCAATGTTAGATTAGATGAGTACTTTATTGTCATTATATTTGCATACGACGAGATTTGGGACTCAAATTTAAGGTGCAGTAATAAAATCACACAAGTGATAAAAGAGAAACATAAAATATTATACAAGAAACATAAACAGAAACATAAAATACTGTACAAGAAACATAAAATACTATACAAGAAACATTAAATACTATACAAGAAACATAAAATACTATACAAGAAACATTAAATACTATACAAGAAACATTAAATACTATACAAGAAACATAAAATACTATACAAGAAACATTAAATACTATACAAGAAACATTAAATACTATACAAGAAACATAAAATACCATACAGAAACATAAAATACTATACAATAAGACAATGTTACAATACTGTACAATATACAAAATAACAACAATATACAAAATAACAATACACAAATAACAACACTCCCAGTGTCAGACGGTAGTGGTGGGTGTTGCACTTGAGGGGCAGGATGTTGCACAGTGTGGGAGGAGGGGGACAGGGGTGGGAGGAGGGGGACAGGGGTGGGAGGAGGGGGACAGGGTGGGAGGAGGGGGACAGGGTGGGAGGAGGGGGACAGGGTGGGAGGAGGGGGACAGGGTGGGAGGAGGGGGACAGGGTGGGAGGAGGGGGACAGGGTGGGAGGAGGGGGACAGGGTGGGAGGAGGGGGACAGGGTGGGAGGAGGGGGACAGTGTGGGAGGAGGGGGACAGGGTGGGAGGAGGGGGACAGGGTGGGAGGAGGGGGACAGTGTGGGAGGAGGGGGACGAGGGGGACAGGGTGGGAGGAGGGGGACAGGGTGGGAGGAGGGGGACAGGGGTGGGAGGAGGGGGACAGGGTGGGAGGAGGGGGACAGTGTGGGAAGAGGGGGACAGGGTGGGAGGAGGGGGACAGGGTGGGAGGAGGGGGACAGGGTGGGAGGAGGGGGACAGGGTGGGAGGAGGGGGACAGTGTGGGAGGAGGGGGACAGGGTGGGAGGAGGGGGACAGGGTGGGAGGAGGGGGACAGGGTGGGAGGAGGGGGACAGTGTGGGAGGAGGGGGACAGTGTGGGAGGAGGGGGACAGGGGTGGGAGGAGGGGGACAGGGTGGGAGGAGGGGGACAGGGTGGGAGGAGGGGGACAGTGTGGGAGGAGGGGGACAGGGGTGAGTTATTAGTGCATCATGTTAGAGTTCAGGGGGGTGACAGCTCTGTTTGTTCTGGCTCTGATGCTCCTGTAACGCCTGCATGTTACACAAGAGGATGTGTTCTTCTACCCCTCTTCTCCCTCTATCTGTGGTCTGTCTGTCTGTCTGTCTGTCTGCCTGCCTGTCTGTCTGTCTGTCTGTCTGTCACATGATGCCTGCTTTGTGTTACCTTCTCCCAGGACTACGGCCTCAATGTGAGTGCGTTCAGGGAGCTGGTGATTGGCTGTCCTCAGCGGGTGGTGGAGCTAGCATCCAGCTGCTGTCTGGTGAGTAGAGAGACCACAGAGACAGAGGTAGAGAGAGAGGTAGAGAGAGAGAGAGAGAGAGAGAGAGAGAGGTAGAGAGAGAGAGAGGTAAAACTAACACGCCATGAAACAGAAGTTCACAGAGTTCTCTCAGGTGGTGCCAGTGTCTCCCTGACAGCAGGTGGTGCTGTGGTTGATTTAAGAGACGGGGAACGAGGGGTTAAGTGTTTCAAAGACTTTTCCAGCTCTGCTTGGACTCAGCAGTGGTTCCCGATCTCTGGAAGAATTCTATCATCACTCCAATTCCAAAGATCAGCAGACGCCAAATCCTCAACGACCTGCGGCCTACAGCCCTAACATCACTAGTAATGAAAAGTCTGGAGAAAATTGTGAAATCTGAAATTGTTGATGCAACCAGATCAGCTCTTGACCCCATGCAATTTGCATATAGACCCGAGAGAGGTGTTGATGATGCCAAGTTATTTATTTTGAACTCTGTACACGAGCACTTAGAAAAAAAGAACACATATGCAAGATTACTCTTTGTTGACTTTTCGTCAGCCTTCAATACAATGCAGCCTCACATACTTGTAGAAAAACGTATAAAGTACTTTAACCTCGATCACCAACACATCAGATGGATTATCAGTTTTCTTACCAATAGAACTCAGACAGTAAGTATAAATGGAAAAAGTTCCAAATCAAAGGACCCCCTCGAAAACGAGATAGCATATCTCAAGGGGTTTATCCTTCAAATAAATTTCAAAATTATAATTTCCACTGGCTCACTGCAGGGCTGTGTTCTTTCTTCACTTCTTTTTGTTTTATACACAAACGATTGTCTTAGCAAATATACAAATCACCATATTGTAAAATTTGCTGACGACAGTGTTATCCTATCTCTTCTCAGTCAGTCAGATAAATCACACGGACCCATAATGCAAGACTTTGTAGACTGGTGTGATGGCTGTTTTCTGGATCTAAACGTATCCAAAACCAAAGAAATTATTATCTCACCAAAACACATAGAAGTCGCCCCAACAACCATCCACAGAGCTGAGGTGGAAATTGTCCAGAACTACAAATACTTAGGAACTGTGTTTGATGACAAACTTAAATTTAGTGACAACACAGATGTTATAATAAAAAAGGCTCAATGTAGGGATCCCGTTCTGGCAGTGTCATGTATTTTATGCTTTGAAGTGTCATGTATGTCTCTTGTCCCTGTTTTGTCTTGAATGTATAGAAATGCAGCCGTTTGTCACATCATGCCTTAAATTGCCCCTTGCGGGACTAATAGTTTTTTTTATTTTTAATTGAATGAAGTGATCTCTCCTCTCCTCTCCTCCTCACCCAGGTGGAGGCCTTCAGACGACCTGCGTTCACAGAGCTGCTGGATCAATTAGGGGAGATCGCCGAGGCCCTGGAGCTGCCCCCCCACCCCACTCCGAGGTCAGATCTGAAGCCCTGCCCGCCCCCCCCCCAGGCCTGACGTGAACGACAGATGAGGAGAGGATGAACGGGAGAAGAGGCGGGGAAGACATGCGACAAATGGAGGTCACCGGGAGCGGGAAGCGAACCCGGGACGGCCGCTTGGCGACGCAGCGCGACACATGGTGCGCTACTAGAGCGCCCGTTCATGGTCTCTTCTAATCAGTTTTAAATAATGTTTATATTCTATTATTTCCGGGTGTCATGTGCACCCTTTTTGATATTCAGATCTCTATTAGGGACCAGCAGAGTTTTTACAAGTACATTTATTTCATATCTCGATCTGACAATATGGAGTCATCAGTATATTGGTCTTTCAACAGGTGTTTCTATATTGAAGAAAGAAACACGGAGTTGCTACACTGGGTCAAGAACAGGAGTGGTGGTGTTGGTTGTTAACCTCCTGTATTGTCGCAGTGAAAGGGTTAACCCTTTGGTGGTGTGTTAGTGAAAGGGTTAAAGCTGCACTGTGCCATTTCAGAAGAGGGGGAGTTTGTTTGCGGAGCCTGCAAAATACATTTCACTGTAATTCTAAGAATGATTCCATCTTAACCCTTTCACTACCACACTACCAAAGGGTTAACCCTTTCACTGCGACAATACACGACAAATGGTTAACCCTTTCACAACCACACTACAGAAGGTTAACACTACACTAGTGTGGTAGTGAAAGGTTTAACCTTCTGTAGTGTGGTAGTGAAAGGGTTAAGTTATCATGAATGCAAACAAAATTATTTGCAGGCACTGTGAACAAAACGTAAGCCTAGGATATGTTTGTTAACTAAATTGCGGGCCATTGCCTTTGTAAACGACAGCAATGAAATGTCTTTATTTTCCGGTAGCTCTCTAGCTTCAAACAGTGTTCCAGGATCCAGTTATCCTCTGACGACAGTTTGTTTATTCAGTTGTGAAGATATACCGTAGAAGATATATATTATTAGTAACTTCTCGGACTCTCACAAAATGGTGCGCCTTTACTTCTTCATGTAATATATTTTCCTCTTTTTGCTCAGTTTTCCTTTTCGGTTGTTGTTGTTGTCGTTGTTGTTGTTGTTGTTGTTGTTGTTGTTGTTGTTGACTCAATACACCAGGGCCCCGTTCCCCGTACCTGGATAACTGAGTTAGCCGGATAACTTTCGGTTAAGTCTGACTTAAGCCGGACTTTCCGGCTCCCCGTACCTGGATTTTCCAAATCACCATGACAACAGATCCAAAAGTTTGAGCCTGGTCGAAAGCAGGGTTTAAGTTCAAGTTAGCCGGATCAACCATCGCCACGCCCCCGCAAAGAAGTGACAGCCCGTTTCCTGAAATTATTCCCACAGTCTACGATCTGCATTATACCATTCTGAATTACGTTTTTGTGCTCCATTCTTCCAGAGGGGGCTTTTGAAATGTAAAATAGACCCAAAATGCTGATACTAAATTCACATAATGCACGTTATATATACCGTGGCGCTCGCTCGGTGCGATGTACACATTATGACTTTGTGGTTATTTTAATTGTAACTGGGATTAAGATGTCTGATGAGATGCGCTGTTTGACGGATTTGAGAAATTGAATGAGCCGTTGACGTCACATTAATGAATGAGGATAAAGAAATAAAACTTCATTCAAAATAAAGAATATTCTAAACACGGGTCTCTCGTTCATTAATGTATAAACAATGAATTTATCCCATCTGGCACAGTGGTGCAGCGGTAGTGCTCAACCCTGCCAACCCAGCGACTGGTGTTCGAAACCCTGTGTTTCCAATATAATTTTTTTGAATATAATATTAATGATTATACGCCAAAGTAGCCTGGTTTTAAGTTAAAATATTATAAATCTACATGCATTGAGGATGTCATTCTTTATATAGCTCTCAACGTGCACCAAATTGAATTATTCCTATATTGCAAAAAGAAGGAAAAGACTAGGGTTTCGAACCCCGGTCGTCTGCGTGAAAGTCAAAAGAACAACCCGTTAGACCACAGTGGAGATAAGTAAAAGATCGACCACACATCAATCAATGGGTAAGAGAGCCGTATCGTAATTCTGTATAACAGTTTAACTAATTATTTTCGCTAGCAAGATCTCATTTGATTATTCAACCCAGCAGGCAAGTTTAAAGAAATATAATCTGATTGATTGAGGTAATGAGGGACTTAAAATTAGCCTAGATAACGCATTTAACTTGTCGGCGAGGCGATTGAGCCGTATTGCAATCTGTCAATAAAGTTTTAAATCAATTAATCAATCAATGCCGTTAGAGAATCAGGATCTCTGCCATCGATACGTGCTGGCTTTTCAACTGAAGCGGCCGCGCGCATTTATCCTGGGGCCCAAGTCTGAATCGAGTTAACGAGACTGAATCCACCTTCGAGGAACAGGAAAATCCCGGCTTCAAACATCGGGTTAACTGAAGCTGGATAATGACATCTTGATCGACTTAGTTGAACCAGGTAGGGCCCCGTTCCCCGTACCTGGATAACTGAGTTAGCCGGATAACTTTCGGTCAAGTCTGACTTAAGCCGGACTTTCCCATTCCCCGAAGCTGGATTGTCTAAATCACCATGACAACAGATCAAAAAGTTTGAGCCTGGTCGAGAGCAGGGTTAAGTTCAAGTTAGCCGGATGAAGCATGGCCACGCCCCCGCAAAGGAGTGACAGCTCGTTTCCTGAAATGATTCTCACAGTCTAGAGATCCCATTTATACCATTCTGAATTACGTTTGTGCTTCGTTTTCCTAGAGGGGGCTTTTGAAATGTATAATAATAGAACTAAATGCTGATAATAAATCATATTGAGCCTATAGATTTACTTTGTCCTAAATAGAATAATGCACGTCATATACGGCGCTCGGAGTCGCGATACACACTGCATGTGGTTATTTTAATAACGGCGCATTGCAAATGTGAATCCCGCAGGATATTTTTAATGAATGAAACCTATCGGCCGTTTGGCTCTGATTAGTTTCATATATTCTCCTCCGCTGTAGATTTGCTTAACGGAGCGCCCGGGATTGTGTTTCATTCAAGCATAAAATTGAATTGTCTCTGCGTGGATTGTGGTTTTTGTGTGATATTGTAACTGGGATTAAAATGTCTGATGAGATGCGCTGTTTGACGGATTTGAGAAATTGAATGAGCCGTTGACGTCACATTAATGCATTTGCGAATAAAGAGATAAAACTTCATTTTTTGGTAAAAAAAATATTCTAAACACGGGTCTCTCGTCCATTAATGCATAAACAATGAGTATATCCTATCTGGTACAGTGGCACAGCGGCTAGTGCTGAATCCTGGCAACCGGGCGACCGGTGTTCGAAACCCCGCTTTTCCAATATATTTCTTTTGGAATATAATATTAATGATTATACGCTAAAGTAGCCTAGTTTTAAGTTAAAATATTATAAATCTACATGCATTGAGGATGTCATTCTTTATATAGCTCTCAACGTGCACCAAATTGAATTATTCCTACATTGCAAAAAGAAGGAAAAGACTAGGAGAAGTGGGATTCGAACCCGGGCCGCCTGTGTGAAAGTCAAAAGCAGAAACCATTACACCACAGTGTAGATAAGTAAAAGATCCACCATACATCAATCAATGGGTAAGAGAGCCGTATCCTTATTCATAACAGTTTAACTAATTATTTTCGCTAGCAAGATCTCATTTGATTATTCAATGCATAAACCTACTGCCAGCAGGAACATTTAAAGAAATATAATCTGATTGATTGGGGTAATGAGGGATTTAAAATTAGCCTATAGATTATGCATTTAACTTGTCGGCAAGGCTATTGAGCCGCCTGCAATCTGTAAAACAATCAATCAATCAATGCCGTTAGAAGATCAGGATTTCTGCGATCTACATCTGCTGTCTTTTCAACTGAAGCGGCCGCGCGCACTTATCCAGAGTCTCAAGTCTGGCTCGAGTTAACGAGACTGAATCAGCGTTCCAGGAACAGGAAAATCCCGGCTTCAAACATCGGGTTAACTGAATCTGGATAATGGGACTCTTGATCGACTTAGTTGAACCAGGTACGGGGAATAGGGCCCAGCTCTATGATTGAACTGGCCCGTATTCTTGCCAGTATTTTACAAGTTAACCGTATCTTACCATGACTTTCAAACATGGCAAGTTATCACAGTTTATTACACCGTGCAACACTTTGTACCGCTACTTTAATGGAACACGCCAACATTTTGGGAAAGAGAGAGAGACAAGAAGATAGATACCAGTTTCCTCTCTGTGCGTTCAGTAGAAAGCTATCTGGCTGCATGTTAGCCTAGCTTAGCACAATGAATGGAAGCGGACATGACCGGTTAGCCTAGGCATTGTCCAACTAACACCTCTACCAAAGGCTAACCGGTCATGTCCGCTTCCATTCATTGTGCTAAGAGGAGGACTGGTATCTATCTTCTTGCCTCTCTCTGGAGAAGACGGTAAGCTAATTTGTCTAAAGGCTTGAAGATATGGTTTCCTAGATATAAATATACGGTTTCCTAGATATTGCGTATGTTGAGATAAACGATCCATTTGCTGAAAATGGGGATATATATTTTCTTTTAATTCAATTTGACAGAAATTAACTTGGACATTTGAATTGCCGTCAACTCGATGTTACCTTTCACTCTAAAACCGAAGACTTTGGTTTTTAAATACTGGCATCTCAGTCTTTACCCCCCCATGCTTTGTTTTATTCTGACAGTTTGTTGACAAATGCTGTGAATAATCTTCTCCCTTTGTCAGTGCATTTGTATCAAAACAAAAAAATGGAATTCAAGATTAAAGTTATATTTAAAGTATGAAAATGGCATTTCACAGATGGCTTCCATCCACGATATATAGGCTATGTGTCTCCACTACATACATTTTTGTGATACAGTTTTGTGATACAGTAAGTTGTTGTTATTTTCTGTCTGTTCGTTGATTTCAAAGTTGGTATCCAACCAGCGATAACTGTTGGGTTTAACTGCTTTCATGTCTGGTTACCTGGCAACAGCCTTTGAAGCCTGCGGTCTTTTAGCATATTTAGCATGGAAAGGAAACCAGGATATTACCCACTGTGTATACATGCAAGGGCGTCATTTTGTTTTCAAAGGTGGGGGCCGCAGGCACGTGCACACAGAGGCCAAGGGGTGCTTGAGCACCTGCCTTTTTGAGCCTCATCAAAAAAGTGCCCTTTTTGAAAAACAATAATTTTTTTTTACCGTTACGCATATAGACTGCCCTTCCAACTGAAAAATGTCAGGATAGAATCAAAATATTAGGTAAAGAGAGAGAAATGCCCCATATTCCATTGCAGTTTACACGGCCTCCTCAGTGTGCCTCTCCGCGGACCTATATATTTTATGCATAGCGTGGGTGGTGATGATGATGATGATAGAAACCGCTGTGGCGCTGTGAATGCTGGTATTACACTCATTGAGGGACACGAAGAAGTCAAGTCCGATGGGATTTGGGAATCTCAAATACAAATCGGGATTGGAATAAAAAATGCATTTATATTAAACAATACAGAATATACAGCACTTCTTGGGGTCTGTAGGGTAAGCACTTATTCCCTCCCCCATGAACATTTATGGAGATGTATGGGCCTTTTAAGTCAGTGATAAAAGTGTCTTTCAAGGATAAGTGAGCTCCTGCACTGATTATTATAGTTCAATATTCAATATTCACCAAAACCCCCCAAAAAGCATAAAAAGGGGGCCCCCCGCCCAAAAAGGGCCCTTAAAAATCACGCTTGCGCGCTATGTGCGCTCGGTTAATATATACAGATAAGTGTAGTGCCCTTTTCAGCCTTTGAGCACCTGCCCCTCTAAAGTCCTGTGCACGTCCCTGGTGGGGGGGGGACACATTTGGGGCGTGGTCCGGTGAAAATGTTGAACATTTAGAATTTTAAATGCATCAATCTGCACTTTGAGGGTCAAGTAGACAACATACTGTATGTATAAAACAATACAGTATGGCTCAATACACACAATTGTTTAAGGGGATGCAGACCAGAGAAAGACGTTCGTCTTGTTTACATCAGGGTCCCCCATTTTCAATTTATAATGACATTTATGACATACACAACATAGATATAAAAATCTAATCTAATCATCTAATCTAATCATGACATTCATGACATAGACAACATACAGATATAAAAATCTAATCTAATCTAATCATGACATTTATGACAGTACTGTTTTGGGAAAGTTATGTGAACACAGAAGAGCAGAGCTCGTGATAACGGCTGCAGTGGCTACTTTTGAGTTTTATATTGTTAAGATATTGTGTGAGCAAAAAATAAAAGAACAATACAGTATAGTTATTAATTTACTCATACAGTATGTACAAGCCTGTTTGTAGAACTGCCCTGTGTTGTTGACTAAGCTAAACCCTATGAAGTCTAATGGGAACATGAGAGGATGCTCAGTATTGCACTACTGAGTTATGTGCTGCTATGTTTCAATATTATAATAATAATAGAATTATAATAATTTGTATTTGTATATCACAGTCCAGTCGCAATACTCCAATTCAGCCACTGGGTGGGGGTGGCGCTGTGAGCGATAGAGACCGTTCTCCTATGAGGTCTGCAGCTGGTGCTCGTGGGCACGACCTAATGACTGACAGGTGGGCGTGTCCGGTATGTTTGGCACTGTGACGTACGTGGGTTGGTCATCATCATTATTACTGTATTTGGAAGACCATGTGAACATCAGATTAGTATTATGAGTATGGGTTATGTTATTCTTGGTTGTGTGATGTGTCATCTTCTAATCCTGTTTCTTTTCTCTTTTCCCAGATACCACTCATCCTCCTGATTGAGCTGATTGCACCTGCTTGATTACACCTGTGGGCAGTCAGTTGGATGAGTGGATATAACCTGGAAGATGGCACACACACGGGGGCGCCTCATTGGAAGTCACTGCCACGTCTCAGAGTGGAGTGAGGAGGCTGCCTTCTCTCTTAGCTGTCGCGTTGGAAGCGATATAGTGGTGGCTCGGTACTAGTGACCACTGGGTGTGGATCGATCCCAAATGGTGGTGGTGTTCTATGAAGGACACACAGTTCACTTGGTTATTGTTTGTTTGTCTGTATGTGTACCGTGTTTGTTCTCCCCTTACCTTTTTCCCTTTGTGTGATCTGGGTTGAAATCCCCACTGATAACATCCCTTTGGGAAAAGGCCGTGGGTTGGAAGCCCCACACATAATAAATCTAATTTACCATTTGAAAACGTCTTTGTTTACTATCTGCCTACCCGGGACTGTTTTGAAAAGCATTTCTACTGAGGGGGCTGTTTCTGCTCATGTACAGCCTGCCCCAGTTACTATCCTGTGTGGTCGTTAGACCTCTGTACATGACAGGCGCCCAAACTCGTCAGTGGTCTCTCGCGCACTTGAGCAGAGTCTCCATTTGACGTCAGTTTTGATGAGTGAGTGGTGGTCAGTCATTCATGGTGAGTCACGTTAGCTACTAGCTAGATCACTCGGAAAGGTCTACATTACTACAATTTGAGCAGTTATGTCTTACTTGTCAAATGATTTACCAAGTAAGTTACCATTCATTAACATGAGTTGATGACAGATAGATGTATTATTTTACACAACCGAGGAACAGAATGTTAGCTAAATCATCGTTGTTCTTGCTACATAGCTACATTCAACAGGACAGCTAAATGAGCAAAAATAACCTCCATGCGTCACGTAACGTTAGTATCTGGGCACGAGTGACGCCGCGTCCTCTACATCCAGGCGACATGACTTTATTATTATTATATTATTATTATTATTATTATTATTATATTATTATTATTATCCAGGCGACATGACTTTATTATTATTATTATTATTATTATTATTATTATCCAGGCGACATGACTTTATTATTATTATTATATTATTATTATTATCCAGGCGACATGACTTTATTATTATTATATTATATTATTATTATTATCCAGGCGACATGACTTTATTATTATTATTATTATTATTATTATATTATTATTATTATCCAGGCGGCATGACTTTATTATTATTATTATATTATATTATTATTATTATCCAGGCGACATGACTTTATTATTATTATTATTATATTATATTATTATTATTATCCAGGCGACATGACTTTATTATTATTATTATTATTATTATTATTATTATTATATTATATTATTATTATTATCCAGGCGGCATGACTTTATTATTATTATTATTATTATTATTATTATTATTATTATTATTATTATTATTATTATTATTATATTATATTATTATTATTATCCAGGCGGCATGACAACAAGTCCCAACGCTGTTGTGCGCGGCGGGTCCGTGTCACGAGCCTGTCGGGACGAAACCAGGCAAGGGATAAACGCGCGCTACGGATAACCTGAGGTACACTAGGACCCAGGAGTTCTGGTACTGCTAGCCTTGAAAAGGAACTTAAGGAAGTCCCGTGAGACTTTGACCAAACTCACGTTTGTTCTCGTCAGCTGGCATTTACACTCCAGGTGATTACAGGTGCAGAGGAGGTGGTGCTGCCCCACAGGTTTTTAAGACGTGTTTTGTGTGGCCAACCATCCTGGTGTCTGGGAGCACAACGCTGGCTGGCAATTGGGAGCTGGAGGCTGGACCCACACGGCCTGTAGGGCAGCCACTGTTTTTCCTCTTTTTAACTTCTCTGTGCATCAAGTGATTTCCTTTTTAGTGTTTTAATTAGTTTCCATTTTTTACCTCTGTGCCATCTGACCGCTTTATTTTATTGTGTATTTTATCCAGCAGTGCAGTGATGCTTCCTATTTATTAGACGTGCTGTGTGTGCTCTGTTGAGGTGCAGTGCTGCGTTTGTGTGCAATATTCTTTTTAATTACTAGTAATGGTGGTCTAGATTGGTCCAGTTGGGTATGATCCCTTTTTAGTAGGGGTGTAGCGGTACACAGAAGCCACGGTTCGGTACGTACCTCGGTATTGGGGTCACGGTTCGGTACGAGTTCGAATATATATTTATAATAATTATTATTAATATAATTTTTTTGTATGGAGAGAGAGAGGGTCTCACTGCTTGCTGCCCTGGATTCTGACTGAGACCCCGACCTGCTGGGAGCATCTTCTCTGCTCAACACCTTGAAAGACATGAGATTGTTGTTGTTGTTGTTGTTGGTGTTGTTGTTGTGAGATCAGACAGGACCTACAATAATGGTGACCACTGCTCTATATATACTATTACAACTGTTACTTACTGACCACACACCCTCTCTCTCCCGCTGTGGCCCCTGCCAGGGAGCACCTGGGCTGGGCGTCCTGCCTCCTCTGGCCCCCTGCCGGGGAGCACCTGGGCTGGGCGTCCTGCCTCCTCTGGCCCCCTGCCGGGGAGCACCTGGGCTGGGCGTCCTGCCTCCTCTGGCCCCCTGCCAGGGAGCACCTGGGCTGGGCGTCCTGCCTCCTCTGGCCCCCTGCCGGGGAGCACCTGGGCTGGGCGTCCTGCCTCCTCTGGCCCCCTGCCGGGGAGCACCTGGGCTGGGCGTCCTGCCTCCTCTGGATGACGTGGAAGGGCCCGGCTCAGTACTCTGCCAGCGCCACCCGTATGATGATCAGATCTACTGGTTAACGGTGTGTGAGAGGCTGTTCTACGACTCGATTTGGGCCTAGAACCTCCATCTCAGACTGATCCAGACCCCGAACTGAGAGACGGAGGCGTTTAAGGGCTTTTTCTGTGGGCCTATAAGCTCAAGGCCAAACCTTTTACCCTGAAAATATCTTTCAACCCGAGCAATTAAAAAGTCCTGTAAAATAAGTGTTAAGTAGCTCTACGTTCCAACAGCCATCACTGCTATATAGTGTCTGGTCAGTAACATGGGTCTCCCAGTCCCTCCACTCTGCAGTAAACAGCCATCACTGATAGTGTCTGGTCAGTAACATGGGTCTCCCAGTCCCTCCACTCTGCAGTAAACAGTCATCACTGATATAGAGTGTCTGGTCAGTAACATGGGTCTCCCAGTCCCTCCACTCTGCAGTAAACAGTCATCACTGATATAGAGTGTCTGGTCAGTAACATGGGTCTCCCAGTCCCTCAGCTCTGCAGTAAACAGTCATCACTGCTATAGAGTGTCTGGTCAGTAACATGGGTCTCCCAGTCCCTCAGCTCTGCAGTAAACAGTCATCACTGATATAGAGTGTCTGGTCAGTAACATGGGTCTCCCAGTCCCTCAGCTCTGCAGTAAACAGTCATCACTGCTATAGTGTCTGGTCAGTAACATGGGTCTCCCAGTCCCTCAGCTCTGCAGTAAACAGTCATCACTGCTATAGAGTGTCTGGTCAGTAACATGAGTCTCCCAGTCCCTCAGCTCTGCAGTAAACAGTCATCACTGCTATAGAGTGTCTGGTCAGTAACATGGGTCTCCCAGTCCCTCAGCTCTGCAGTAAACAGAAAATACATTTTCTGGTATCCTGTTCCCACTTTATCCAATCAGGAGAGAGAACCCTAGATAATGTTAATGAGTCAGATTTTCTTACTGCACTGGTAGATTATTTCACTTGTTTCTAGGACACATTTGCTTAAAAATAGTTTTTATATCTTATCTTTTTGCAGTGTGGAGTTCTCTCTCCTGATTAGATCAAGTGGGAACGGGATACCAGACAATGTATATAAAGACAGGCAGTCAAATTTGATTTGAATATAAAAATATGAGGAAAGTAAATAGTGTAAACAATATAACAGGTCCACAAGATCTCCCCAGAGAGGGGACTGTACTGTGCCGTTTAGGTGCAGATCTACCCAGAGAGGGGACTGTACTGTGGTGTTTAGGTGCAGATCTACCCAGAGAGGGGACTGTACTGTGCCGTTTAGGTGCAGATCTCCCCAGAGAGGGGACTGTACTGTGCCGTTTAGGTGCAGATCTCCCCAGAGAGGGGACTGTACTGTGCCGTTTAGGTGCAGATCTACCCAGAGAGGGGACTGTACTGTGCCGTTTAGGTGCAGATCTCCCCAGAGAGGAGACTGCACTGTGCTGTTTAGGTCCAGATCTCCCCAGAGAGGGGACTGTACTGTGCCGTTTAGGTGCAGATCTCCCCAGAGAGGGGACTGTACTGTGCCGTTTAGGTGCAGATCTCCCCAGAGAGGGGACTGTACTGTGCCGTTTAGGTGCAGATCTCCCCAGAGAGGGGACTGTACTGTGCCGTTTAGGTCCAGATCTCCCCAGAGAGGGGACTGCACTGTGCCGTTTAGGTGCAGATCTCCCCAGAGAGGGGACTGTACTGTGCCGTTTAGGTGCAGATCTCCCCAGAGAGGGGACTGTACTGTGCCGTTTAGGTGCAGATCTCCCCAGAGAGGGGACTGTACTGTGCCGTTTAGGTCCAGATCTCCCCAGAGAGGGGACTGCACTGTGCCGTTTAGGTGCAGATCTCCCCAGAGAGGGGACTGTACTGTGCCATTTAGGTGCAGATCTCCCCAGAGAGGGGACTGCACTGTGCCGTTTAGGTGCAGATCTCCCCAGAGAGGGGACTGCACTGTGCCGTTTAGGTGCAGCTCCTTCAGTCAGTCCTGTTTTGCAGTCAGAGCCACTCAGTTCTGGAACATCCTACCAACTGAAATAAGATACTGTGCTACCTACCACACCTTTACAAAACAACTCAAGACCTGGCTATTAACAAATCAAACATGTGCCCACTTTTAATCAGTTCCTTGTGTATTTTGTTATTGCTTTTACTATTATTATGTTGGATTGTGTTGTACTTTAAATGCTTCTGTTTTAGGTGTATGGTAACATCTTGCCAAAAGGACTACAGTTGCGAATTAAGACAGCTGGCTAAAACTGGCACATTTACAGTACTGTTGATTAATGTGTACTGTCCTTTTTAAATAAACTGAAACTGAATTAACAGTGTAAACAAGGTGCAGATGAGGGTCTATATACACCATCAGTTATATTAAACATTACAGTAAATATAGGCAACAAATCATTAGAATCTTAATATATACTATGAGTAAGAGTAAAAGTACACAGTATACACTAGGTGCAGTATACACAAGGTACCCTGACTGGCATGCTATACGTCATACGTTGTCCGTGCAGGTTTAGGTGGTTAAGAGTCACACACACTTAGTGGGCAGACATCCCTAGTAGTTGAGCTGTGATGGACCTGTAAGCGCCTGGCAGAGGGCAGCAGGTCAAACAGGTGATGTGCTGGGTGGTGAGAGGAGGTCAGAGGTCATCGTGTCACATGGTAGCCTCTCCCTGCTAGCTGGCACACCTCCACCATGCCGTATCCACGAGATGCCCTGCCTTGTGCAGAGCAGACAGGTTTCAGATCACGTGCAGGCAGCATAAAACGCCTTAGACACCATTATTCTGTACTAGAGATAAGTAATAGAGATAAGGCTTGTAATACCGTACTTTACACAACAGAGAAATTCGACCACCACATTTTTCAGGTGTAATGCCGGTGGATATGGTGCAATATTGCCCTAAATTATTCTCTCATAATTGAACTACGCAGTTACATCATTAGGCCACAAGATGGCCCCGTTGTATGACTGAAGTAAGGGTTCAGTTTTATCAGCATTTTGCTGTCTTTTATGGATCAACAATCATTTTAACATTCTCTTTAGTCTGTGTTACAACCCCAGTAAGTCAATGGGGAAGGGGTAACTAGCATAAAAGATGATTGTGTAAACGGGAACCGGTACTAAATTAGAAAAAAACTGAGTATTGATAAGCTCCGACATTATCGGTACTGCTATCGGTAGTCTTGGAGTAGATTAGCTACGGAGCTAACAGAGTATGAATTGAAAATGGGGGACCCTGATGTAAACAAGACAAAAGTCTTTCTCTGGTCTGCATCCCCTTAACAATTGTGTGTATTGAGCCGTACTGTATTGTTCTGCAATCTGTTAATAAAGTTCTCATTCATTCACCATCCATCTGAGACGCAACGGAGCGGATTAGCTACGGAGCTAACAGAGTGTACCATCCATCTGCGACGCAACGGTTGCAGCAACATTTGAAACGGACTAACGTTAACATTATGTCAAGTTCATACTACACTACACGTATGAACTCGACATAACGTTAACGATACTCCGTTTCCATTAAGTGTTTAATTAGCAGCAATCAGTTGTTAAAAATTTAACGTTAAACCGGAAATGGAAACGCGAGGACAGGAAGCCGTCATGAAATCGTTGTAGTCATATTGTAGTCTTTTAGTCTTATTACCTAAAAGATTTTAACAAAATAAAAAGCTGCAGCACTATTGGATAACTGAGTCATGTTTGCTATGTATTTCTTTCTTTAGGGGAGTAGGACATTTGTTTCAGTTTTAGCATGATGTTTTATAGATGGCTAGGTTAAACACAGGTTTTTGTTTTTAAGAGGGTGATTTTATTGACGTTTATTTCAAATATGCAACACAACAAACAAAATTTTTTTAATAATAATGATCTAAAAGAACCGATAAGAGTATCGATAAAGTACCGAACCGTTAAGCAGTATCGATAAGAGTAGTAGTCACGATACCCATCCCTAAGTAAAACAAAACTAACTCGGTAGGGAATATACTTTAACTGTACAATAATGCAAATGTCAAACCAAACATGCCCAAAACATACAAAGGGTGGCATCACTCCTGACTAGGGATGTCCGATATTATAGAAAAAACATAAGATTGCCCTTATTTGCAGCAATGTCAGGTATAACAAGACATATTTAAAATAAATGTTTAAATGATGATCTTCATACACAGGCGTAGATATTGTTTCTTTCTGCGTCATGCCCTGCTCTACCTAGGAGCCACCCCTCTAAACCACATGCAGTATTTCATGAGTCCTATTGCTAAGCTTACAGATGTCAAAGAATAATTGGGAGGGACGCAATCTTTCAAAACTTAAAAATGCATTGTTTTGCATCTATATTTAGCACATATTTGATAGAATCTCTATCAAAAAGAATCAAGCACCCCTTGCGTGTCTGGTTACAGGCAGCCATGTTGGAAGCCATGTTGGAAGAGAGGAGTAGAGAGCAAGGCCTATTCAAACCAGAAGTCCTTCCGATGCAGATCACATTAGTTGGATTGCTGTCCAGGATGAATGTGTTGTGAAGTATGTTGAGTTTCTAGGTTCCTCTATGAATGCGCTGGTGTGTCTTTAAGTTGCCATATCTACTGAAGCTCTTCTCACACTGGTCACAGTGGTAGGGCTTGTCTCCTGTATGAATGCGCTGGTGTCTCTTTAAGTCTCCAGAGTGACTGAAGCGCGATCCACACTGGTCACAGTAGTACGGCTTGTCTCCTGTATGAGTGTGCTGGTGCATCTTTAAGTTGCCAGATCTACTGAAGCTCTTCTCACACTGGTCACAGTGGTAGGGCTTGTCTCCTGTATGAGTGTGCTGGTGTATCTTTAAGCTGCCATATCTACTGAAGCTCTTCTCACACTGGTCACAGTGGTAGGGCTTGTCTCCTGTATGAATGCGCTGGTGCATCTTTAAGTGGCCAGACTGACTGAAGCTCTTCTCACACTGGTCACAGTGGTAGGGCTTGTCTCCTGTATGAATGCGCTGGTGTTTCTTTAAGTTGCCAGACCCACTGAAGCTCTTCTCACACTGGTCACAGTGGTAGGGCTTGCCTCCTGTATGAATGCGCTGGTGTATCTTTAAGTTGCCATACTGACTGAAGCTCTTCTCACACTGGTCACAGAGGTAGGGCTTCTCTCCTGTATGAATGCGCTGGTGTATCTTTAAGTGTCCAGCTTGACTGAAGCGCGCTCCACATTGGTC
Organism: Notolepis coatsorum; assembly: GCF_963971535.1. Lineage (NCBI taxonomy): Eukaryota > Metazoa > Chordata > Actinopteri > Aulopiformes > Paralepididae > Notolepis > Notolepis coatsorum. Next base: position 2,543,434 of record NC_140184.1, on the reverse strand, counting down.
ACAGTAGTACGGCTTCTCTCCTGTATGAATGCGCTGGTGTGTCTTTAATTCTCCAGAGCTACTAAAGCTCTTCTCACATTGGTCACAGAGGTAGGGCTTCTCTCCTGTATGAATGCGCTGGTGTATCTTTAAGTGTCCAGCTTGACTGAAGCGCGATCCACATTGGTCACAGTAGTGAGGCCTTGACTCATTCATATCTCTGCTTGTTGTTGGGGAGCAATGCAGCAATTGTACCTGGAGAAGAGAGAAGTACACCAATGAACAGTTCAGATTTTGCATTCGTTCAGTTTGTATTTCTCAAGTTCTCAAAATGTTTTATGCTCCAAATTTAGTTGATGTGATTTAAAAGTGAATCTGCTCCAATGGCGGTTATTGAAAACTGGCCAACATTAATAAAATACTGCGATAAATCCCAAGAGGCAGTTGCCTGCAATATGACATTGTGGTTGTATCCGTCCTTGTAACAATATCATTGTTGTTCCTAGTTTGTGTTGTTTTTTGGAGCAATTAAGAGTACACAGCCCACCAGTACAGATAATTCAGTCTGAAATTATATATTCAATGGAATGGATATTATATTAACAATATCAATTATACATGTCAATTAATCCATGTATTGATTAGCCAAAGAGTAGCCTATTGATCATTTGTTTGTAATATATCTATCAGATCAAGATCATGAATTAAGATCACTTTGTCTGTTTCTTTCAAGTCTTATAGTATCCAGCATATTGCCACCCTATAACCTTTCAGTCTGCCCAGCACCAAGACAACTGTTGGCATTGCAGCCTTGATGCTGCTCGTTAATCCTGTTGTGGCCTATGGCTGAAAGGAAAGGTAAAGTAGGAAATACCTTTTTCTGTTGATTTGGTCATATCTGTCTGTCATAGTAGTCTTTAGTAGTCTGTGTTTGACCAATTCATGGACAATGTATGTCTTTACAGCTACGATAGACTACAATAGACCTATCAGAGGTTGTAATATTGTGAAGAGAATGAATGTAATATTTAATTAATTTAACCCTTTCAGTGCCAAACACGTAATATTACGTTTTTGCTCGCCAGCGGTTGAGTGCCAGTCACGTAATATTACGTTTTTGGATAGTTTGTCCTTTTTTTTTATTTTAATATCCTATTCAATGTCAGGGACCCGTATGTTGCCGTTAGAAGGCATACTGCGACTCCGAGGGTGCAGTACCGGCCAGATCCTCCCAGGTGGCAGTATCGAGAATGCAGTAAACCCTGTTCCAGACCCTGTGTTACACTCAAATGTCTCCGGGCGCAGTTTTTTCAGTAGAGGGAAGCCTAGAGGTTCAATCGATTGCATCCAAACGTCTACAGGACATCCGATGCATATGTTGTGGTGGATTTTGTAGTGGACCAGATGGACAGCAGATGGACCAGATGGCGATCAAACAATTGGAAAATCATTTTTGGAATACTCCCGATCACAGGTATCATCTGATGTCAATTTCAGCTTGATCGTGCAATGTTCTCATACACATCCAGCTGATCATCGTTTTGTGTTCAAAGCGAATGCTGTTACTGGCAATCAAATTATCAGAAACGACCCCCCCCCCCCTTTCATGCATTCATGATGAAAAAATAATACCTATTATATACATTTGATTTGGAAATAGTAGCGTGTCCAGGCAAGAAACGGCAACGCTTATAGTAGAATTCAAGAATTCAGTAGAATAGCGCCCTATTATGACTCGCGTCGGCATTATTTCCGGCGTTGGCTGTCTGGTGTGATCACAGCGCATGCGCATCATGCACCCAACGCCGGAAATAATGCCGTTTGAGCAGTTTATAAAAAATATTTAAAATGTTTATTAGCAACGCCGAGCTTTCAAACCATCCCGTATCTCTGTCCGAAACCCTCGTGCAACTGTGAGTACATTTGAAATGTCTCTGTGATACTTGTATAACGAACGGTTCGGCCAGAACCAGTCCTTCAGGGTAAATCTAGGTTGGTTTCCTATTGAGGAGCAAGTGACTGTGGATTCACTCGGTGAGCTCTCATGCTGATCACCAGCGGCCCGCCTCCCCACACGGAGACAAACTGAGTACTTACTACTTAGTACCTGCAGTGGAAAAGGAATGAAGTAACAGGTACCTAAAGCGAGTAGAGTAGAGTAGAGTAGGTACCATGCAGTGGAAAAGGGGCATTACATTCACCCACACAAGGGCTGAGTAATCACACCCCCCCCCTCTCTCACACACACACTCTCCCAGCTCTCTTTCCTCATCTCTCTCACCCCCCCTCTCTCTCTATATCACACACACACACACACACACACACAGTATCAATGAGAGCATCAATAATACACCCGAGTGAAGTCTAGTAAAAAAAAAAGTAAAAAATATATATATTTTTTTAATCGAGAGTAAAAAAAAATAGTGGCGTTAATAGAATCGGGCGATAACGCGCTAATACCACGTTAACTTTGACAGCCTTAGAAAATACGCATCCTTCAGGTCTATGGAGGTGAACCAGTCTCCCACTCTGACAGCGCTTAGCAGGTGTTTGACGGTCAACATTCTGAACCGTCTCGCCACAATCAGACGATTGAACGCGGACAGGTCCAGTATAGGTCCGACACCTCCCGATTTCTTGGGCACCAGAAAATACCGGGAATAAACGCCACACATCACGTCCTCCCTTGGGACCACGACTACGGCTTGCTTCGCTAACAGAGATTGGATCTCGTCGGCCAGAGCTGTCACCGCTGCGGACCCTGACAAAAGGGTCTGCACCAAACCTGAAAACGGAGGGTGGGGTTGTGCAAACTGCAACACAAGCCCCCACCTCAACGTTCCCTCCATCCACTTCGACATATGGCACTGCTGTAGCCATATGTGATGGTACTCCCAAAGCGCACCCGCCGCCATTTGGCACTGGTCCGCTAGGAACTGTAGATAGGCGGCCCGATCCCGCCCGCTGTGCGTTGCCAACCCTGGACCCGCTAACCGCGCGAGCAGGGCGTTCCGTGGAGTCGGGACATCGGACCCTGACACTACCCACGAGGCAATCGCACCCAAGGGGGGACCCCGACAGAAAGGGCCGGTTTGATACGGGAGAAGCTGACATCATACTAGGTGATAAAAGCTCCCCCACTGAACACCCCTCCAGCATGGACTGCTGAGGAATTGTCCCACAGCTGGACATGCAAGGTGTGAGGCCCCCACACTGCCCAATAGGGTGGGTTCCTACACACCGTAGCCCTGCAGTGATATTACTACCACCCAAATCACGTGCGCCTGCCAGACCACTGCCGGTCTTCCGGGAGTGGGAGGCACTAACGTGATACCCGGCCTGGCGAAGGCGAGGTCGGGGAAACCCGCGCTGAGCTTGAAGGGGCCTTGAGCCCCCCTGCTGACAACCTTTGTAGTTGACAGACGTAACACCAGGCTCACCAATCGCAGACGCAGAACGCGTGGCGAGGGAGCCACGTGACAGCACAACATTCTCACAGACAGACCCAGTTTCAGCCATCAACTGGGTGTCAGCCCCTGTCCCCATGAGAAGCGAAACGTGGGGCCGCTTGTGCTTCAAAAGAGTCCCTCCGCGGAAAGAGGAGCCCTAAGGAGAAGAAACCTTTCCTCCTCCCCAAGGGAAGACTGCTCCAACCAGAGATGCCTATTAGTAAGTGTTGATAGCATCCTGATCCTCCCTGCGGTTATAGCTTGCGACTGATTTAAGAGTTCTATAACCCCAAAAACACGCACAACGTTTTCAGCGTCGGCTGGCCCTACAGCCCCACTACCCGACACCAATGTGGACAGAAAAACAGTCAGCTGAGCAATGACACTGGCCGCTGCTAAATTCCATCCTGTGGCGGTATAAACATCATCAGCCCATACTGCCACCTGCCGGGCCGACTCGCCCTCAGGCGTCGGCTTCCGGGTGGGACACCGTTCAACCCTGCCAGGGCAAAGGATCGATGCTACCTGGCTCTCAAGCCAGGGTACACCTGCCTTGCGCCCTGTTGTCAGCCCATTCACCCATAAAAAGGGTAAATAAGCCTCAGCAAAACCCCCCACATTAGCTACCGACTGACCTTCATCAATGAACCGGTTAAGAGGAGGGAAAAGTGGTGACAGCACAGCGGGGAACAACGGAACAGTGACCCAGCATCGTAGCATTAGCCGCGCGCTCCAGGATAGCTTGGAAAACATCCAACTCAGAGTCATGACGACAACGTTTACCCAGATATCCTGCCCCTTGCTCCAATACACAACTCGGTTGTCTCCCGGGACAACGAGCAGTAACACCAACGCCAGCATTGATGCCTGGTGGCGCAGGCCCTACCTATGCGCGACCTAGCCCGACAGCTAGCCGCCGTGCGACGTCCCTCGATCCGCTGTCAGAAGACGAGGAAACCCCAGGACAGGCCCGATGCGCTGTTAGAATGTGCCGAGAAGATTCCAGGGGCTGGCAAATCTCCGGCGAAAACCCAACATTGTTCAATTTCCTTCTGCATTTCATAACTACTAGTTCATGGAGTGCACTGCAGCGTCCATGATGGAAACAAAAAAGAGGAAGGGGGAGTGTGACCATGTCCAGTGTCTTATAGGGGGACACTGGGGCGGGGCCTGGTCAAGTGCATGGGTGCATTGTTTTCGTTAATGAAGCACAGTAGGTGCTGGAGATAAAGATATATCTCAATATGGCGAAGAGCGAGACGCGATGCCAGTAATGCTATATAACTGCCACTGATCTCGTTCAGTACCTTCTTGAGATCATGTGTACAAAAGATCTAAGGAAATGATTGATTGATGATTAAACAGAAGGTTCTGTAGATACAGTACTGAATTCTCCCATCCGGACCAATGCAATTTGAAATATTATTATAGAATATAGAATAGCAGGCTTAAGAAATGAACTTATTATAGCCAATTCGCACATTTATATATATACATATATTATCTTTCAAATGGCCGAGTTCAATTTGGATTTAGTATCACCAGGCATGCATAAGAACAGATAATGAAATCTACTGTACTTTTTTATTTTCACCACGGTGCAACAGTTTTGAAACAAATTTCAGATCTAATTGTTGCTGCATGCTAACAATAGGGAAGAGAAACTAACTGCGTTTCAATATTTGTCAAAAACATTACGTTTTGTGGTATATTATCCCGAATAATAAAAGTTATTAAAAAAATGCATACAGAACTATGAACCTTGAACCCCATAGATCCTTTCAGGAAGTGTAAAAAAATTCCAACGCAGATCCAGAGCTATGGATGTCTGCTACAAAATGGCCGCAAAAAAACTACAATTCCCACGATTCAAGGTTTTCCACCATAACCTATTCCTAAACTAACGTATTGATGATAATATACATTATAAATGCTGTTGTGACATGGTTATGATGTTTATACTTGAATACATTTGACAAAAAAAAAACTATACTTTTGTAGAACATTCTGGGGATATTGATTTATGACATGATGTCATTTTGGGACCGGTACCGGTCCCGTCGGGTGGAAGAGGTTAAGAAATAAAGAAAAATTTGGCATTTTATGGCACTTTAATCTTTGTGCACTCCAGACCCCGCAGAATGTTTCTCAGTGGACCAGTTCCAGGCATACCGTTTATTCAGTTGCACAGCGTGCATTGAGTCAGAGAGTTAGAGCCAACATGGAAAAATCTGTTGAGACTGCGTTGCTTGGCCCGTTGAACGGGATGTTTCGTTTCGATATAAAAAACAACCAGATGGGGGCGGCTACGTGGCGTAGTGGGCAAGGCGCTCGCCACGAAATCTGGAGACGCTGGGCTTGCCTGTTCGAGCCTGGTCGTCCGTACTAATACACATTGGCCGTATTAGGGGGTGGGAAACTGATGGGTGGGGATTGGGCGTTGTGGACAGCGACTCCTACAGGTCGGTTGGTAAGCCTGCGCAGTAAAATCAGGAAGTGTCGGGGGCAGCGTGAGCCTCCCACGCGTTACTCCTCGCCACTGAGAGATCGAGCTGCACAGGTGAAAAGATGCGACTGCTGTTACCTCAAGTACCGGAGGGGACTTGTGCTATGTATGACTTAGTCCACATTGAAGCCGGCTTGTGGGAGGCAAGAAACAGCGTTCGTGACAGGGGAGGGTTGAATTGGATGATACGAAATTGGGATGGGAGAAAATATAGAAAATGGGAGAAAAAGTGGATAAAAAAAAAGAGAAAAAAAAAACAGATGGAAGTATCGATAAGAGAACAGTAGCGTGCCCTCTGTGCAACAAAGACTTTGCCCATCACCGGTGCGTTTCTAGCCTACACTATCACCTAAATGCCAAACATGTTGGCGCTACTATACGGAAGTTAAATCTAACACCGGTGAGGCTAACAATACCCAGGGTACAAGCAAGCAGGGTCGCCTAACCACACTAGACCAGATGACGGGATTCAGAGCAAAGATTTGTAAGACCAGGCGGCTGGGTAGCGTGGTGGACTAAGCACTCGCCTACCACCGCAGATACTCTGGGATCGAATCCCGCTGTCAGCGGTACCTCCGGCTTGGTCAGTCGTCCTAACTACTAACACAATTGGCAGTGTTAGCGGGTGGGAAGCCGGCGGGGTATGTGTCCTGGTCGTTGTGAACTGCAGTTTCTACTGGTCGGTCGGGGCGCCTGTTCAGCAGGGAAGGGATCGGGGGGAAATAGCGTGAACCGCCGCACGCATTACATTCCCCCAGTGAGAGTCCTCGCTGTCAGGTGAAAAGAAGCGGCTGGCTGACTCCACAAGTATCAGAGGAGGCATGTGGTAGTTCTACACCCTCCCTAGGCCGACAGTGGGGCAATGCGCGCAACGACCAGGAAGGGAATTGGCATAACGACTAAATTGGGATGGGAGCAAAAAAATAATACATAAAAAGTGAGAACAAAGATTATAAAAATAAAATAAAATATATATATATATATATATATATATATAATTTGTAAAAAAAAATAGTCAGACCAAGTGTAACAAATTAACTAACTCACTGCTGGATTGCCGTGGACTGTAGACCACTTTCGGTGGTCGAAGATAAGGGGCTAGAAAATGTGCTGCAGATGGCATCGTCTGACACAACATATAAACTGCCGTGCAGAAAGACAATGTCCAAGAGAATCCAGCAGCTTTATGAACACTGAAAAATAAGCAAAAGAGTGTGTTGCCCTGACTGGGGATCATTGGACCTCGGTAAGCTATTCAAATTACATTGGCGTGACTGCACACGTGATTGACAGGGAATGGCATCTTCAGTCATTTGCCTTAACATCCGTCTGTGGCAGAGGCCTGGGACGTTCAACAAAAGGTCACCACACTCGGAACAAACAGCGCCTGAACCATGATCACTGCAGCAAGACAGCTCACTTTCCAGCACATGCCGTGTGTTGCTCACATGTTGCAGAGGGCCATCACTGTTTGCCTTGGTGACCGCAGGTGTACTGCCATGTTGGCAAAGTGTTGCAAGATTGTAGGTCCCTTTAAACACAGCCCTGCCAATACGGATTAACTACACCAGCAGCAAACCGTACTTGGGCAGGAAAGAGCCACTGATACAGTTTCCACAAGGTGGAATTCAACACTCTTTATGATCTCTAGTCTCCTGAAGAACCAAGAGGCTGTGAAGGCGACTCTAACCAACCAGAGGCACAAGCTAACCACGTTGACTACAGCAGAGTGGGGGAAACATCCAGAGGCTGGGGACCCTCCTTGAACCATGCAGGTAAACAAAAACAAACAAAAACCTAGAGCCATATGAAATCCGCGTTCACGGAATCGCGGACGGAATCGCGGAATTAACCAATACAAATTTAATCAACTGCAAAACGTGGAATATTGCAGAATTTGGCCTAATCTGGACTGAAATTCCGTTTTTGGGTGGAACGTTTGGTGCAAAGCAAACATGACCGGGGAGGCGGGGACGCTAGGATATTTCGACATCCCATAATAGAAGGAATTCTGTTCCACGCTCATCTCCCAACGGCGAGAGGAAGCTACGGTGAGTTTCAGCGTTATTTTTTTATTTCTTCGATACTAACTGCTCTGATGATCATATCACCCACACTAGATGAATGATATAACGTTGCCCACAGAATTATAAACGACCCCCCCCACCCATCCGGTCAACATCAGATCATACGTAGTAACTCCTAGAACCACGTCCAGTTGAAATTTTTTATCTCACACAGATTCCTACCAAACTGTATTTGATCATCAATATAATGCATTTAGGGCTATAAATCAAGTTCTGGAGAAAGCTGCAGAAAACGATAAAAACATACTTATACTTTAGACCGTATTTTAGTATGAATATGTGAATGAAAAAGTATAATGCAGAAATGGGATGAGGTACAACTTAGGGGAGGGTGCAATGAGGTATGAGTTGTAGTGCAAATCTCTATTTTATGTTTATTTAATTTTATTCTTAGTCTTATTTTTATTCTTATTCGTATTTTAGTATGAATATGTGAATGAAAAAGTATAACGTTGCTACACCCTGAACAATAGATCTAGGACGTTGAATGGGCCATAGTAATGTCAATTGAGCAATACAATTTAAAAAGTTATAGCCCTGCAAAGAAGGGGAACTTCTCCATGTTAAATAGGGCTGGCGAGGGATGGTAAATTATGAATTTAACCCCGGCGATCAAAGGGTTAAATAGCTATGTAACGTTAGGACATGATAGCTTCTAGCTAAATCTAGTGCACCCATCCATTTGTTTAATGCAAACGATTGTCATTATACACTGCCCTTTATAATCTAAATACACTTAAATAGCTATGAAATGTTACAGTACATAGGACTATAGATGGAAATGATAGCTTCTTGCTAAATCTGGTGCACCCATCCATTTGTTTAATGCAAACGATTGTCATTATACACTGTCCTTTATAAATGAAATAAACTAAAGGTGCCTAAATTATGCATTACTATATTTCATCACAATATAATAGATGTAGCTAGGCTACTGACATTGTCATTGTGATAATGTCAGTAGTAGCTAGCTGTATCTATTGTTTACACTTGAAATGTGTATTTTTATTTTGTCACAATATTATTTGAAAAATATTGTGTAAAATTGAACTGTATTTCTGAGTTGCAGCACTTAAAAACATTAAATGGACTGTTATATCTTATTCAATTGTGGACATTTATTCATTCCCACTTATTAGACACTATTTCTGATGGTAAAATGAGCATAAAAAGCAAAATACAGAATTCTGAAATATTAAAACGGGAAAAACGGAATTTGGGAAAAAATAAAATGGAATTTGGAAAATAATAAAACGGATTTCATATGGCTCTACAAAAACCCACCTACAACTGTTTTACAAGATGGCGCCCTTCGTGGCTGACGTCTTTGCGTCGTCCTCCTGACAAGTACAATACACCATCCAACCAGAGTGGATAAAGAAATGCTCCAGAAATAAATATGCATGGCGAAAGGCTTAGTGAGCCTCCGCGCGCAAGCACACACACAAACACACAGATGTATTGTATACGTTCGGAATGAATCATTCCAGCAAAGTAGGCTTCTATTATTCTAATTACTTGTTTTATTGGGTATCATAGTAGCACATCCTACTGTAGAACATGACATATTAGCATGACATCTGATTTCTTCATGCCAATACTAAACGACTGCGCAATTGGCTTTTTTTTTATTTTTTAACTTACATTTCTATTCACATTTACAGACATACAACACTGGGTCTCATTCACCAAGGACTTACGACAAAAAGGGCTTTCTCTTAGGGCCATTTGAGACCTTTTCGGGGCAATTTTGGGATTCACCAACCGTCCCAATAAAACATATATAATTAATATTATATTATTATAATATATTGTCTATATTCATGTCTTGCCCGAAAAGGTCTCAAATGGCCCTAAGAGAAAGCCCTTTTTGTCGTAAGTCCGTTGGAGAATGAGACCCAATACCTACAATAACACAACAGTATACAGACATGGGCCCCTTGAATTAATATGGCTGCGTTCAGCGGCCCAGACCCCCATAAGAGGGAGCCCCCCCTCCCGAAATAGGGCTCCCCACATCCCAGGTCCGTCCCACGCAGGGCCGAGCACTCAGCGGCACGGGTCCCTTGAATTTAATTGGGCCAGGCTCAGTAGAGGAGCGAGAGGTGGTACTCCCCCCCCACGAGCCAAGCCCGCTACCTCCCATGTCACCAAGCACCCCACCCCCCGCACAACGACCCCACAACATACAAGACCCCCCTCTCCCGGACCAAACCACGGAAACGATGGCCCCCCTCCCCCGACATTCCCCCCCCCGAGTTAAGCCCATAGAACTCCCCCATATCCCAGGCCGATACGCGTGGAGCCGGGCCCCCAGCGACACGGGTCCCCTGAATTAATTGGGCCAGGCCCAGTAGAGGGGAGGGAAGGGGACTCCCCCTCCACCGAGCCAAGTCCGCTACCTCCCATGTCCCCGAGAGCCCCACCCCACGCCCACCGACCCCGCAACACACACGACCCAACTGGGCAAAGCTCAGCCGCTCTGACCCCCATAAGAGAAACCCCTACCTCCCGCCCTCCTCCCCGAGAAACAGAACACCCCCATATCCTGGTCCACCATGCGCGGAGCCGAGCACCCAGAGCCCCCCCCGCCCGACCGCCAGGCCCCTGACCCACGAGAACCCCAAGCCCAGGCCCGCAGAAGGCCAAAGTACCACGCCTCAATGGCCCCCCGACCCCCCGTGACCCCAAGCCCGGTGCCCCCCCGGCCCGGTGACCAGACCGCCCAGGCCACGGCGGCCGAGGGCCCCAGGAAACCCCACCCCCCCATACCGATCCCACAACACGCAAGGCCCCCCTCCCCTGGGTCGAACCGCCGGAACTATGGCCCCTCCCCCCGACATTCCCTCCCACTGAACTCAGCCTGCCCACTTCTGTACCTCCCATGTCACCGATATCACCATATACATTTATGAAAAAATAAAACTGACAACACTAAGAATTTTTTTTATGAAAATAAAATAAGCTATATGGTTAGAACGTTTTGCCCCGTTGGTGGTTTGGAGGGGAATCAGCTCTCCTATTGGAGAAGCCCCCCCCTAGTGACGGAGATACCCCCAATGGAGATTCTCCAAGCCTCTCTTCATGTGCAACATTTTTGAATTTTTGTCCTTCACAAATGTCCATATGCACATTTAAATCAACTGCTATTCTAACATAACTCAGATTCTAACATAACTCAAAGAAAAAAGACACCATTTGGCACTCCCATGGTGTTAGAGGATCTTAGTTGTATCCCTCTGTTCCCCGTTGGAAGGGTGAGGAGTAATGGCTCTCCTAGTGAGAGGGCTCCCCCTAGTGGCGAAGTGCGCACTATTTAAGTCCAACATTCGTTCTGTGGACGGCCTCAGAGCTCCCGGTCAATGTTCTGAATCCGTCTTTCTTATGCTCATGTTCATTTATATTGTGTGTCCAGGGAACAAACTTAACTTTTTGACTTACCAGCCATTTGGCTGGTAGATTTAAAAAACTACCAGCCATGCAAATTTTTTACCAGCCAAAAATTATAAATAGCTTTTTAGTATATCGCCATGTGTTATTATTACTATATAATACTCTCATATGCTATTTTCAATTAATATCATAAACAACATAAGGAATATTAGCATAATTTTTTGTGGACTGAAGGAATGAGTCAGCGTTAATAGTTTTAAATGCAAATAATTTATTGAAACATAGAGGTGGGGTCGGGACACACACACACACACTGTTTCAATTCACCACCCCCGCATCATATTGTAGTCTGTCTTCAAACTTCCACTCCTCTCGAAACTTTTTTATATTTGAATATCAACATTATCTGTCCATCCTCAGTAATCCTCAGTTTACTATAATATACTCCTGTCCTGAGTCCTGACTAGTGACTTCATCGTCTTTCCAAACGCACACACACAGGGAAGGGGAGAGTGCCCCCCCCATTTCCCTTTCCCCAGTCCACACTGTGTCTGCTGTTCTCTATAGCTCTGCGCCTCTGCCTCTGATCAGGATTAGCTAACGTTGTAGTGATTGTAATGGTACATAAACGTTAATTTCGGGCGATGTGGGCATAAAGGAATGGCGACGGTGCAAAGCATGTAGATGCATTTGACCCGTTGCGAGACGAAAAAAAACACCAGTCTTATTTCGGGTCGTGTAGGCGCACTGCTGTGTAGAGCGCTGCTCTGCTTTCACAAGCACGGACTGGGCGGATATCATATGACTCGCAGAGTTACTACAGGGTTTTTCAAAATAAGAGTATCATATGAACCAAACGTTGCTAGCTGCCGGAGCGATAGATATTATGACTGGAGCTGCGCTTGGGGCGGAAATGAGACCCGCACAGGATTTTCAAAATAAGAGTATGGATATGAACTACTCGCCAGGTGGCGGGCAGACCTCACATTTTTACTCGCCAAACCTTAAATCTACACGCATTTGGCGCTTGGTGGGTGGTTATTTTGTTCCCTGGTTATAAGACATTGATATCAGGAGCTATCTGTAGCTACTGCTAGCCGGCTAGATGACGTTAGACAATGCATCATGTATTAAAATAAAGTGAACTATTTAGCTCACTAACGTGAGCTACCTAGCTAACAGAGGTCTCATGCTGGTGCATCCCTATCATTCTTAAACTGAAATGCGCATTTGTTGATATCAGGAGCTATCAGTAGCGAGCCAGTTAGACAACGCCTCATGTATTAAACTAAAGTGAATAGTTGACTGTAGTTTTGTTTAAACAGTAACGCTAGCTTGGTAGCTAACATTAGCTCACGGGCAATAGCTAGTTAGCCAACGCTAGCCAGCGCTTACGAAAACGAATGCCAAACTGTCACGTTGATAGCAGGAGCTATCAGTAGCTAGATAACATTAGACAACGCCTCATGTATTAAACAAACGTGAATAGATGACTGGGCCATTTTGTTTAATGCTTCAGTTATGTTGAACGAGGAGCTCTGCGGTGCTCATGCACTCGACTCTTGCCGAAGGGTTTGTTAGTTGACAGGAGATGGTCTGGGAGGGGGAGGAGGAGGGGGAGGAGGAGGAGGAGGAGGAGGAGGAGGGGGAGAAGGAGGGGGAGGGGCAAGACGTGCAGCAGCAGAGTGTGGCTGTGAGAGAAGAGCGAGTGAGAACTCCGCAGAGAATTGGATCATGTTTTCCGTGTCATCGATCGGTTTTCACGATCGGCGAAAATAAAGCATTATCGGAATTCACCGATCTCATATTTATACTGAATATCGGCCGATACCGATCGCTGGCCGATCGATCGGGGCATCCCTACTACACATGCAGAGAGCCCTAACCTACTGCAGTACACACTATCCCACTGCTACACATGCAGAGAGCCCTAACCTACTACAGTACACATTATCACACTGTGAAATACACCAGAGATTCACTGTGAAATACACCAGAGATTCACTGTGAAATACACCATAGCTTCACTCTGATCACTTTAGAATAGTGTGAACACAGTGATACAGTGGATGCTTCACATTGTACCTCTGGTGCACCAACACTTAGTGAACCAGGGAGGAGGAGGGACTGGGAAAACGTCAGTAAGCCTGAACGAATTAGGGGTGGGAATCACCAGTTTCATCATGATACGATACGATATCGATTCTTTGGACAACGATACGATATTTGCCGATATCACAAAATCTCTCACGATACAATACGATACGATTAGATTCAGGTGCCTGCGATCGATATGAGATGATATCATATGCCCATTTAACACAATCAGTAACATTTAGATCAACAAAAAAAAGGTAATGAAAATATCATTTGACATTTGTATTTTTGAGCTCTTCCAGACATTTAAAGGAAAATCAATCTATTGTTTTTAATACAAATAGACCTCCTGTTCACTGTAAAGTGCCACGTTTTTATATATTGAGCTTTAAACTTTAAGCTACATTTTTTGGAACTCAAAACTCACAACCTCCCTCTCCCAAACCGTTCCTACAACAATTTGTTGATGTTGCATGATCATGTATAGGCCTACATTTATTATGTATTATATTGTTTATGTTTAAATAACATTTAAACATCAAACTCCTCTGACCTCATCTGGTCTTTCCAAAGACACACACACAGAAAGGGAGAATGCTATGCTGTAACATCTACACACACGGAGCTACTGCTGTTGTTCTTGGGCGGATATGAGACTCGCCACAGGATTTTCAAAATAAGAGTATCGATATGAATCGATCTTATTACATCGCATCGATCCGATTCGATTGTTGATAATTACATCGATGTATCGATCTGGATCGATGTATCGTCCCACCCCTAGAACGAATCGGTTAGATACATGAAGAATGTGGTCCCCTGCCAACTTATTCCGGTCTATTGACATGGCTGAGAAAGGAACAGAATTAGAGGAAGGAGAGGACAGGAGATCTGGGAAGTACTTTGAACTGGTCTAACGTTACATATTTTCACTGTACACACAAGACTGGGGTCACAATAAATAAAATAGTCTCTGCATTATGGAGAGGCGTATTTCGTTTAACCTTCAAATGCTGTAAACTGGATTGTATACTGAAGATATGAAGCAATGGGGTCACGGCTTAGCTCAGAGCTAATCATTTAAGGCTTAGCCTTGATTGATTGAAAACTTTTTTAACAGATTGCAGAATGGGTACAATACAGTACGGCTCAATACAAAACAACTGCTAAGAGGATGCAGACCAGAAAAATACTTTTGTCTTGTTTACATCGGGGTCCCCCATTTTCAATTCATCAGGACATTTATGACATGCAGATATACAGAACTGTGTAGTAAAAATATATACATCCGGAGGGGAAGAAACTGTACATTGGTGGGTGGGGGGGATTTGGACATTTACAGGGGCCAGTTTCTAAATGCAGACACCCGCAGGTGCTCTTTGAGAGCGGTTTTGAAGGAGGGTAGGGATTCACATTCCTTCACGGTTGTGGGGCGTTCCACATTAGTGTACACAGGTATCCTTCTGTTGTTTGCTAGCTGACCAAAATGACAAGAAGGGGTCACGGCTCCCCCTCCCACCCACCCCCTCCTAACGTACAGTTTCCTCCCCCTTGTATGTATTTTCTGTTAGGATCTCTGTTTAACAGTACTGTATATTTGAATATCTTGTGTATCACAAATGTAACAGTACTGTATATCTGTATGTTGCGTATGTCATGATGAATTGAAAATGGGGGACCTTGATGTAAACAAGACGAAACTCTTTCTCTGGTCTGCATCCCCTTAACTATTGTGTGTATTGAGCCGTACTGTATTATACTCATTCTGCAATCTGTTAATACAGTTTTCAATCAATCAATCAAGGAACCATCACACAATAAAATGGAGAGCGATGGAATGTTTCCCCCTGTGTGGGCGGGACCTATCTGCACTCAGTCTCTGGCCTTTCAGCCCCAGATCCCCCCCCCCCCTTCCATGCTCACACCCTAGAGCTGCTTGGCTTATCATTCTAAACACCTCCGTCACCATGCAGACCATAAACCATCCCCCTCACCATGCAGACCATAAACCATCCCCCTCACCATGCAGACCATAAACCATCCCCCCACCAACCATCCCCCTGTAATCAGCACAAGTTAGTACAATGGCTGCAGACAAAAGGCTGCTGGCTGTGATTCAGGCTGGTCGGGATGAGATGAGCATTTCACCATCATGAATTATTCAGCTGTTCAGGAGAAACGTTGTTCAATGATGCACCTCTATGGTTTTCATATCACAGTATGAAGCGTTGGGTACCTGGGTCTAGTTCATAGACTTGGCCAGGATCCTTAAGATATCAATGTTCTGTCTCAAAGAGGTCAAGTAGCACTTTTATTTGTATACAACCAGTCAGCTTGTGACTAACTTACACATCTACTAGCAGCCAACGTTGGTAACAATACTTCCAGTGAAACGTGAACATGTGATCACACTCTTCAATGAGTGCAGATGAAACATAACTAATAACTAGCTGCTCCTCGTCTTTGTTCTAAACCTCAGAGACAACAAGCTAGCAGCCGTTAGCCGCACAGCGTTAGCTCGTTAGCTAACAGAACGTTATCTAGAAGGAATATTGCTACAGTCTCACCTTGAATGCCTTGGTTGAATCCGCAAACAACGTTTAATAATCCCCACAGAAATGTCCAACAGAACACACTTGTTTACTTCTTGTATTTCGCAGCTCGTCTTCAACTGGACTGGCGTCACTGATGCGAAGGGGAACTCTGGCGGAGTGACGCTGCTTCCTGCTCGAGACATCCAGCCTGTCAATCATGACGTAACAAGCCAAGCTCCTCCCACAATAACTCCCCCCAGTCGGTGATCACGTGATGCTCATTGATCATGTTGAGAGTAGGGCCCAGCTGCAGACTCGGAGAAGCCTGATTGATTGATTGAACATTTTAGATTGCAGAATGGGTACAATACAGTACGACTCAATACACAGTTACACACAATTGTTAAGGGGATGCAGACCAGAGAAAGACTTTCGTCTTGTTTACATCAGGCTCCCCCATTTTCAACATTTTGACAACCTAGGATGGCTTAGAGTAGACGACAGAGTACAGCAACTTGCAATGGGCCTGGTCTACAAGATACACTACACGACCAAGGTACCCATGTACATGTCAAAATACTTCCCAAAGGTCAGTGAATACCACGATCACAACACCAGAGGGAGCTCCACAAATCATGTTAAACCCAGATTCGGCTCAAACAAGGGACTAAACACGTTTCGCAATTATGCCACATCAATGTGGAACGCCCTACCCAAAGCTGTAAAGGAATGTGAATCACTACCCACTTTCAAAAACACTCTCAAAAAACACCTAAGGGAGACTGCAACTCGAAACTGGCCCCTGTAAATGTCCGAACACAACCCCCTCCAATGTACAGTAAATTACCAAGTATGGTCTTGTCAATAATCCAATGTACAGTTTTGTTTGTACAGTTGTACAGTGTCGCCCACCCACCCCTCCTACCCAACCCCCCCCCCCCCACCCACCCAACCACCTCCAATATACAGTCCCCCCCCCACCCCCACCTACCCAATCCAATGTACAGTTTCTACGTCAAATGTATATACTTTTTTTTTTCTGGACTCTTTTTTGTATCACAAACAGTACTGTAATAGCAAATCTGATATGTCATAAATGTATAGATGTAGCAGTACTGTCTATCTGTATGTCATGTATGTCATATATGTTACGATGAATTGAAAATGGGGGACCCTGATGTAAACAAGCCGAAAGTCTTTCTCTGGTCTGCATCCCCTTAACAATTGTATGTATTGAGCTGTACTGTACTGTACCCATTCTGCAATCTGTTAATAAAGTTTTCAATCAATCAATCAATCAATCAATTTCAATTCATCGTAACATATATGACATACATGACATACAGATAGACAGTACTGCTATACATCTAGACCAGGGGTCTCAAATTCAATTTACCTGGGGGCCGCTGGAGGTAGAGTCTGGGTGAGGCTGGGCCGCATCAAATATTCCACAAAAAAAGGGTTCCAAGTATTCCAAAAAAAAGTACAACTGATCCAATCTTCTCACAAACTCACTAAAACCTCACAAACACCAGCAACTGAGCATTCTCAGTGGTGTCAGTGGACTCATCCACAGCTATGGAAATGCACTGTGCATTTTTTTAATTCTATCACAAAGCTGTTTAATCAAATCATCACCCAGTATTTCAGTTATTCTGGTTGCTGTGCTATCTGAGGATTTGCTTTTGTTTGCATTCAAACATGGTCTCCATCACTTCAGTCATACATTATTTTATTATGTATGCATCAGAGAATGGCTTCTTGTGTTTAGCCAACACCCATGCCACTGAGTGAGGACTTGCTTTTTCTCATTGTGACATAGCTTTAACAATAATTCTGCTTGCAGCTTGATATGATGATTTCATTCCATTTATTTTTGTGGTTCTTAGCACTGAATTTGGAGGAAAGGCTGCATCAAAATAACTATCGTAGTGGCGTTTCAAATTGCCACTCTTCACAAGAGCTACAGTTTCTTGGCATATTAGGCACATTGGTTTGGTGCTGGGAGGATGAACGCATATTTTTCAGTCCATTCAGCATGAGCATGCCATATTTTTCTACTAACTGCCTGAAGGCGAAACTAGGCTACTAGCTACATTTATCCCACAGAGATACTGTAAAACTGGGAATGAGGTTACTAGCTACAGTACACGACGTAGATTAGACTACCTGTAGATGCGCTGTCAACTCTCGCTCTGACTCGGCCCCGCTGAAAGAGACAACACTCATTCCGTGAAGACCCGCCCTACTCTGCTCTGATTGGTTTTGAATCCAAGCCATGTTTCTTCAACCTGTGTACCACTGAGTTCATCTGACCAGTCCAAGCTCCCCAGTTCTAGGTTAAAGGCCTCTCTAAAGTAAGTTTTGAGGTCTCTAGATGTGACTGTTTTGTGACAGCCGGCCTTCTGTTTTAGCTTTTTGCGGGTACAGAAAATCATATAATGATCACTTAACCCGCATGCTATCACCCCTTTATTGGAGATCATGGACTTGTCAGAGGTCAAAATGAGGTCAATGGTGGTTTGTGTCGAATCACATACCCTTGTGGGTTGGGTGATTAGCTGGCTGAAACCGTGCAAATCAGAAAATCGACTGAAGGCCTTGAAGACGGGTGCTGCTTTACGCAGCATATCCGTGTTCCAGTCCCCAATATGATTTTTTTCTACCCCCTCCACCCCAGCTAAACACCCATCAAGTGTGTCATAAAAGAGCAGTCCTATGTCCGTTACTATAAATGTATAGATGTAGCAGTACTGACTATCTGTATGTCATGTATGTCATATATGTCTATATGAATTGAAAATGGGGGACCCTGATGGAAACAAGACAAACGTCTTTCTCAGGTCTGCATCCCCTTAACAATTGTATGTATTGAGCCGTACTGTATTGTACCCATTCTGCAATCTGTTAAATAAAGTTTTCATTCATTCATCATTCGTTATCAAGGAAATGCAAAGCGGCTATCGCAATCGTCGTTGTGATAATAATCACTAAATGCATTCAGTGCTGGATCTAATCAAATGGATTTATCGAGACACGTTATGGAAAGTTCAAGACCGGACCACACAGCTTCTGAAAAGTGCTAATTACACGCTTCCGACGGTGATGGTCTACTCGCAGAACAAGTGAGTGTATCAGCCGCTGTGTTATGATTATTATGATACAAAATGTAAATGAATGAATGAATGAAAACTGTATTTAACAGATAAACAGTAAAAGGCACTCTGCAGGGATGTGATGTCATAATCAATCGTCACCTCACTAGAATAATATTTCCAACGTGAACCGCAAAGCTGAATTTTCACACAAAATGGACACGTTTTTAACTCGTCCATCGAAACAGGTTACAGTTACCAATACCAATTCAGTACCTTCCAGTACCAATTCGACCGCTGAGATTGCCCCAGTCAAACAGTGCAGCTGCAATGTTGTGTTCTCATGCTAAACCAGACTGTTATCATGTTGTGTTCTCATGCTAAACCAGACTGTTATCATGTTGTGTTCCCATGCTAAACCAGCACTGTTATCATGTTGTGTTCTCATGCTAAACCAGACTGTTATATGCCGTATTTGCTATCGCGTTCCGCTCTGAGCCGTATGAGATATTCTATCTCCTATGATACCTAATGTATCTCCCTACGAACAAAAAAATACATGCACCACACCTGTATGGGGCTCCGCCCCCATGGTGGCACCGCCCATATAGCAGTGACGGTAGTCACCACACACCCTTCCTCTATTTTCGTCCCAGCGTACTCGGATGCGTGCACCGTACGATAACTAGTAGGATGAAAAGATCAGAGTCATAATGTTGGAAGCTTACCGGAGGTTGCTGGCCCCTGGCATCTTCGACGCATGTTTTCGGCGACACGACGGGCCTGTGTTGATGTTCCTCGTTTGATGACAGCACATCGAGGTTCAGCTGTACAAGACTGGCTGTCGGGCCAGCTTGTACTCAGGTAGGCCCTGTGTCTTCAGGCATGGGTATTAGTGTTAGTAATGCTGGTTTGTTTTGTTAACACAACCATGTTGTGTGTTGGCGCCGGGGGCAGGATGGTTTGGTGAACGTTCTCTGCAGGGAACGGTTTCCAAGCTGTCTTGGGCGTGCTGCTAAAACATCTAAAGCTATGCTACATGCTATCGCTAATGCCGCATGCTATTACTACTGCTAATTGCTATGCTGTTTTAATGTCTCCGCCGTGAGATGTTGTCACTCTCCCTCCTCTTGCCCGGTTCATCAATGAAGGTCAGTCGGTAGCTGTTGTGGTTTTTTTTGCTGAGTTCTATTTACCTTTTTCGGGTAAATGGGTTGACAACAGGGTAGGCCGTGGCTAGGTTCCTAGCCAGGTATTTTACCTTGTGTTCCGGCGGGGTTTGTTGAACGGTGTTCCCATCTGGGTTGGCGTCGGGTAGTGGGGCTATGGGTCCAGCCGACATGGTAAACATGTTGCGTGTCTGTGCACAGGCAATTGTTGTCTTGGGTCACACATCGCCTGGCGCTAGGCTGCAGTAGTATAAGGGCAGGGCCGCCTCGGAGAAATGTGAGGCCCTGTGCGTTTTTAGACGCGAGGCCCCCCACCTCCTGGGGCGGCCCTGTGTAGGGGGCTATTGTTTAATTTTGTCACTCTGCTATGAGAAGGTCTGTCTTGCTACAGTTTTCTCTCCTCTCAAACCATTCATACTGACGGTCAATCGGTATACTGGGGGAGTAGTGCAGGGGGGGGGCTTTGTTTACCTTTTTTGGTAAATGGGCTAAACTAGGGCTGGTGTCCTGTTGTGAATATTTTGAATGAAGACGGGTCTGGTCCGTCTCCCCTTAAACTTTGTGTGTATGGGTTTGCTCATTCTACAGTTTTTTGTGGTTTAGCTCTTTTATTCATTTAACCCTTTCATGGTGCACACCACAGTGGAGGGTGCTGTTTGCAATCACCACTGGTGCTCCATGTTAACATCAGTCCTTTGTTTTTGATATATTGAAACAATGCCCCGCCCGGCCGACACCATGGGTGGGTCGGCCTGGCGAGTGGCTGGTGGGCTGTTAAGGCTTGTACCGCCACGGTATGGAATTGGCAACGATTAGAACTGTGTTCGAATTGCTGTTTTTTTCTATTAGAAAAATGGTGTCTGGTGGAGGGGCCTTGAGGGCCAGCCGACGTCGAGGTTGTTGACGTTATTAGCTTTGACCCAGCCGCAAGCTATAACCGCTCAGGGTTCCCCTCTCCGCAGGGGATTTTGGTCTTCTGCTGGAGCGCGGGCGGTATTGTCCTAGGCCCTACACCGCCTCACACCGCGCAGCCAGAAGAAGAGAGAGCACGGCCTCGTCAGCGGCGATGACGGGGCCCTCGACAGGCGGCCATGTTTTTCCCCCGCCAGAGGTATCCTGGGCGTCGATTCGACAGGTGTCCACAAGGCCGACAGCCTTGGCGGCCGAGGGATCGGCCATGTAGGATGGGTTCGGCTTGAACAAACAAGCCGTCACCGTCCTGCCGCGAGCAGCCCGCTCTCCGATCGCTCCCTTCCCCAACACCAGCGGAAGAAGTGGGCTCTGATTGTTTCCTTTGGCTGCGGGCCGCGTGCCTTCGTTGATGCGCGGGCGGCCCCCCTTTTCGCTTCTCATGGGGACAGGGGCTGACACCCAGTTTATGGCTGAGCCTTGGTCTGTCCGTGAGAATGTTGTGCTGTCAAGCGGCTCCCACACCTTGATCTGTGTTGGTTGAGCCTGGTGTTACGTCTGTCAACTTAAGTGTTGTCAGCAGGGGGGCTCGAAACCTTTTGAGGCACACAGTGCGGGCTTCCCCGGCCTCGCCTTCGCCAGGCCTGGTATCATGTTGGTGCCTCCCACTCCTGGAATATTGGCAAGTGGTCGCAGCTCACATGATTTGGGGTGGTAGTAATATCACTGCAGGGCTACGGTGTGTAGGAACCCATGGGGGCCTTACACCTTGCATGTCCGGCTGCAGAACAACTCCTTCAGCATGTTCTGGAGGGGTGTTCAGTGGGGGGGCTTTTTTCATCGGAAGCCCCCCGTATCAGACCGGCCCTTTCTGTCGGGGTTCCCCCTTGGGTGCGATTGCCTCGTGGGTGGTGTCAGGGTCAGGTGTTCCGACACGGAACGCGCTCCTCGCACGGTTCCAGGTTTGGCTACGCACAGCGGGGGGACCGGGCCAACTATCTACGGTTCCTAGCGGACCTGCGCCACGTGACGGCGGGTGCGTTGGGAGTGTCGTCACATATGACTACGGCAGTATCATATGTCGAGGTGGATGGAGAGAACGCTGAGGCGGGGACTTGTATTTACACAACCCCACCCGTTTTCAGGTTTGGTACAGACCCTATTGTCGGGGTCTCCAGCTGTGACAGCTCTGGTCAACGAGATCCAATCTCTGTGGACGAAGCAAGCCATCGTCGTGGCGTTCTCCTCCCGGTGTTCTCTGCCCGAGAAGTCGGGAGGGAGGGGTGTAAGACCCAGGCTGGACCTGTCCCGCATGGGAAGGTTCAGCATTTTTTGGATCGTCTCCTACCTGTTGAACACTGTCAGGTGGGGGTCTGGTTCTCCTCCATAGACCTGTAGGATGCGTATGCGCATCCCCGATCTTCCATCCTACGGCTTACCTACGCTTCCTTTGCAGGGTTAGCGTATGAGTACCAGAGGCTGCCGTTCGGTTTTCTCTGGCTCCCCGCATCTTCACCAAGTGCGTGGAGGCCGCACTGGGGCCTCTGCGTCGTCCGGGGTTATGGAGTGTTCTGCCCTGATGACGTTCTGGTCCTTCGCGGTCAAGGTGGATCGTCAGGTCTCGTACCAGGCAGGTCTCTACCAGCCTGGGGTTGCTGTAGACTGGATGTAGAGTATTCCTCTTCCCAGTCAACGGTTGGAGGGCTATGGGCATCCATCTCAGAGCGTGTTGTCAACACGCTCGGGAGGTTCCGTCCTAGGACGGTTACGGCGCTGTCTCACGTCGCGTTTTCACCGACGCCTCCCTCGCTGGTGATGCGTCGGGCCAACGCAGTAGGGGGCAGCTGGCAAACCATGCTGCCCGGTCTGCGCTACGTTCAATGTGTTGGTGTTGAAAGCGGTCCTTCTGGTCCACAAATGGTGTTGATCAGGACGGACGATACGACGTCAGTGTCGTGTATCGACAGACAGGGAGGAGTACGCTCCCCCTGTCTGCACCAGGCGGCGGGCGGCTGGCTATGGGCGTCCTCCATCTGCGCGGCCTGAGGGCTCCCCACATCCCCGGCAGGGAGAATGTGGGTGCAGGTGTACTGTCGCGGGGCGGCCTCATCCTGACGGGTGAGGATTGCGTCTGGACATGGCCAGGCGGGTCTGGGACCGATGCCGTGCCGCCAGGGATTCTTCCCCATACATCTGTTAGGTCAGTTGTTGGGACGGGTACGTTGAGGGGCGCAGGTTCTTGATCCTGATGGTGTTACCATCTGGAATGCGCATGCTCCCTCCACTGTCGCGCTTACGCGGGCAGATGACGTATGTTCCAAGTGTGGTGTAAGGCGGGGGGCCGGGACTCAGTCTCCTGCCCCCTGGATGCTGTCCTTAGTTACCTCCGGTCTCTCCTTGATAGACTGTCGGCTTCGACGGTGAGGGTATATGCAGCAGCTATATCCTCCTATCATGAGGGGTTTGAGGGGATGTCTTGTTCAGCCACCCTCTTGTGAAGCGTTTCCTGCTTGGCGCTCGACGCGTTAAGCCGGTGCAACGCTCCTTGGCTCCGACTTGGGATCTTCAATTGGTCCTCGGTCGGTTGTCCTTGGCCCCGTTTGAGCCGCTCGAGCAGGCGCCGTTGGGACAGCTGTCCTTCAGGACCGCGTTCCTTCTGGCTGTCACTTCCGCTAAACGCGTAGGTGAGCTCTGTGCTCTCTCGGTACGTCCAGAGTGCCTGTCTTTTCGGACCGATTGCGGTGTCACTCTGCGACCTGATCCTGCTTTCGTGCCTAAGAATATCCGGAGTTCCTTCCGCTCCCGGGATATTGTGGTTCAGGCGTTTCGTCCTCCTCCTCACACTAGTGAGTTAGATGCGGGCCTTCACCTGTCATGTCCAGTCCGTGCTTGGGGATTTACCTCAGCCGTACTCAGGATTTCAGGGTTACCGACCAGCTTTTTGTCTGTTACGGTGGGGCTCGTGCTGGTAAGGCACTGTCGGAGCAGTGCCTGTCCCATTGGTTGTGCGAGGGTGTTACCCTCTGCTACACGTTGGCTGGGCAGGATCCCCCTGGGGCTGTCAGGGCGCACTCCACTCGTGGGGTGGCTGCCTCTGCCGCTCTCCTGGGTGGGGCCTCGGTGGAGGCCATCTGTGCTGCAGCTTCATGGTCCTCCCCGGGCTCCTTTGTAAGGTTTTTCCTCATGGACATGACCGGGGGTTCTGTCTCCCAGGCGGTTCTGGGGTCTGTGGCCTTTCCTGCTTCCCGTCCTTTGGTCGGGTAGCAGGAGTGTATGGGCATGGGCCACAGTGTGTTGAGTCACACGTGGTTCCGCCTGTACGGTGTGTTCAAGGGGTTCTAGTTTCCCTCTTGTTCGCATTCAGGTGGAGTTGACTGCGCCCCCCCTTCATTAGGGAGGATGGGGTGACAGGGCTCCCCGCACCCCTTGATGTGGGCTTACGGGTCCTCAGGGGGTACATTTGTCGGGCTTCGCGTCCGCTCTTCCCCATATCTCATACGGCTCAGAGCGGAACGCGATAGCAAATACGGCATATAACGGTAGGTTATGTAGATAACCTAGTTATATTAGTATTGGCTGAGCGTTCTGCTCTGCGCGGCCCTGAGTTCCCTCTTGAGGAATCTTTTCCTGGGACAGGTTTTTGGCGAGGAAGGGTGTGTGGTGACTACCGTCACTGCTATATGGGCGGTGCCACCATGGGGGCGGAGCCCCATACAGGTGTGGTGCATGTATTTTTTTGTTCGTAGGGAGATACATTAGGTATCATAGGAGATAGAATATCTCATACGGCTCAGAGCGGAACGCTCAGCCAATACTAATATAACTAGGTTATCTACATAACCTACCGTTATCATGTTGTGTTCTCATGCTAAACCAGACTGTTATCATGTTGTGTTCTCATGCTAAACCAGACTGTTATGATGTTGTGTTCTCATGCTAAACCAGACTGTTATCAGTCTGAAGACTCTAGCAGGAGCACTCATTCAAGGGTACTACGACTATGCGTGCACCTCATGGTACCAAAGCACCTCAAAGGCGCTTAAAACAAAATTACAAACATCACAAAACAAGCTAGTCAGACTACTGCTTGACCTGACTCCTAGAACCCACCTCCTCACCCCTGCCCACTTTGACAACCTAGGATGGCTTAGAGTAGAAGACAGAGTACAGCAACTTGCAATGGGCCTGGTCTACAAGATACACTATACGACTAAGGTACCCATGTACATGTCAAAATACTTCCCAAAGGTCAGTGAATACCACGATCACAACACCAGAGGGAGCTCCACAAATCATGTTAAACCCAGATTCGGCTCAAACAATGGACTAAACACATTTCGCAATTATGCCACATCAATGTGGAACGCCCTACCCAAAGCTGTAAAGGAATGTGAATCCCTACCCACATTCAAAACCGCTCTTAAAGAGCACCTACGGGAGGCTGCAATTCGAAACTGGCCACCGTAAATGCCCAAAACCCCCACCACCTCCTAATAGACAGTCTCCTCCCCACCGCATGTATATATTCCCTCCCCGCCGTATGTATATTTCTCTCCCACCCACCCACCCCCTCCTAATGTACAGTCCCCTCCCCATCATATGTATATACTCTGTCAGGATATAGGGGTAACAGTACTGTATATTTGAATACCGTTTATGTCACAAATGTATCAGTACTAAATACCTATATGTCCCTATGCCATAAATGTCATGTATGTTGTGTATGTCATAAATGTCTATATGAATTGAAAATGGGGGACCCTGATGGAAACAAGACAAACGTCTTTCTTTGGTCTGCATCCCCTTAACAATTGTGTGTATTGAGCCGTACTGTATTGTACCCATTCTGCAATCTGTTAAATAAAGTTTTCATTCATTCATTCATTCTCTGGAAATGCGTTTGAAAATCTGTTGGTAAAAGTAATGACGCCTGCCGCAGACGTTAAGTTGGTGAAGTTTCTATAATAACTTTACAAAACGTGTGATCGATTTCTTTTTTAGTTCATGTTATTAGATTAGGCAATTATTTTATACACATGAAGCACTAGATAGACTATTTGTTTAGTTAAATAGTTGCAGGGCTGTACGTTAAAAAAAAATTTGCACATAGCACTGGTGCTACAGAGGTTGATAGTTTTGTAGCACAGGCCAAAATCTTGTAGCACAAGTATAAAACGTGTTATATTTGTAACAGTCACAAATGTGCCTATTGTATTTGTGTTATTTAGTTGCAGTGCCATGTTTGGCTGTCATTTTCATGCTGACAAGTTGACGTCACACAGCCAGACACGTTACGTGTAAGGAATTACATTACAAACATTACAAAAAATGTTTAGCTCTTCCAGACATTTAAATGAAAAACTATTTATTGTTTTTAATACAAATAGACCTCCTGTTCACTATAAAGTGCCACGTTTTGATATATTGAGCTTTAAACTTTAAGTACATTTTTTGGAACACGCAACCCCTTCCTCTCCCAAACCGTTCCTGCAATTGTTTTATGTTGCATGATGATCCTGCATACATTTATTATGTATTGTATTTTTTATGTTTAAATATCAACATCATCTGTCTGTCCACCCTCAGTACATTTACTATCATATCAATATAATATACTCGTGGAGGGGGGGGGGGGAGGTGGAGGGGGGAGGGTGGAAGGGGGAGGGGGAAGGTGGAGGGGGGAGGGCGGGAGGTGGAGGGGGGAGGGGGAAGGTGGAGGGTGGGAGGTGGAGGGTGGGAGGTGGAGGTGGAGGGTGAGGGTGGAGGTGGGAGGGTGGGAGGTGGAGGGGGGAGGGTGGAAGGGTTAGGGTGGGGTGGAAGGGGGAAGGTGGAGGGGGAGGGTGGAGGGTGGAGGTGGGGGTGGAGGTGGGGGTGGAGGTGGAACTGTGTGTGTCTCTCCTGGTTGCCAGGCTCTGTAGAAGAGCCCATTAGTAATGCACAACACAAGAGCAGCTTATTGTGATGTTAATCCTCATCCCGCGCCAAGTGCTGTTTAGTGTTTAGTTCTCAAACCGCGTAAACATGCTTCCTTTGTGCGCCAGTGCCAGCGTGCCACACACACACATCTCACTGTGTGTCACAACAA